>NW_027555847.1:106927026-107159526 GCF_003287225.1 Phascolarctos cinereus
AAATATTGGGAAATCAATGATGAAAACCATAAGGCATCAATAAAATAAGAAGGGAGGGAGAAAGTGGGAGAGAAGGGAGGTGGAGAGAGACAGACAGACAGAAAGACACACAGAGATACAGAGAGAGACACACATAGAGACAGAGAGAAGGAGGGAGAAAAGGAAAGTGAAAGAAAAAAGGAGAAAGAGAGGGAAGAGAAAGAAAGAGAGGGAGGGAGGGAAGAAGAAAGAGAGAGAGAGAGAGAGAGAGAGAGAGAGAGAGAGAGAGAGAGAGAGAGAGAGAGAAAGAGAGAGCACTAGGAGCCTATTAACTCTACCAACTTTTGGTGAGATGACCACTTTTGGGTCAATACCACAGCAGTGACTTCAGCGGGCGGTGTCTCTGGACTGAGTCGCCCGGTTGTCCTCTCTGCCTGCTCTATTTATTAGTATATTCTGCAGGAGACTTCTAGTCTCCAAGAAACCAGATGAGACAAATAACCTCACTGAGCCAAAATTAAGGCATTTTCACCAGAGAAGAATGAAATGCAGCAGTTACAGTTTACCAGAAGTCTGGCAAAACTATTCATGGATTTCATCCCCCACCATTCTGATTTTTGGCAACCAATGAAACTAAGTGCAAAATTCCAATTATTTTCTCATTTTGACCTAAACTTGACATTTTCTTTCCTCAGGCACCCAGGGATGTTAAAGGGGGTTCCCCCTACATGTTTGCCTTCAATGAGCTCCTGAGGATCTGGTTCAAGTTTCAGGATTTCCAAATAACACTGTGGCATTCTGTTAAACTTCAGCTCCTCTATAACTCCTGAAGGCAATGGTTTGGCAAATTACAGCCATTTATTTCTTTTTTTCTTGTTCATTTGAATTTTGGCCCTGGAACTTTTTCTTTACTTTGGAGAGGGTCTTCTCTGAGTCAGTAACCTTTTTAAAGGGACAGAAGAATTTTGACTCACTCTATGATCTTTCCCTCCATCCAGATGTGATCCTATTGGGAAGAAGTCACTCACTGGCAACTAAGAGGCAGCTTTCATGTTGGCTACAGAGAGCGTAAAAGGAAGGGAAAGATATGACTACCACACAAAAGCTGTTCCCTTCCCTAGGGGCGTGCTATGATAGAATAGACAGCTGCAAGAGTGTTCAGTCGATGCCTTTTTCTGTCTTCTTTTGGACCAGGGGTGAGGAACTTGCAGCCTAGAGGCCACATGTGGTCCTCTAGGTCCTCAAGTGCAGCCCTTTGACTGAATCCAAACTGGTTACATGTGGCCTTGAGGCCGCAGGCTTCCCAACCCTGTTTGGACCACACATACTTCTTTTGGAAAAGAGTGATGGTGCTGCCCAGTGTCTTCATAACATTAGAAAAAGAAGTATACAAAAAAAAAAGGAAAAAAAAAGAAGTAGGAGGAAGTGTGGTAGAGTGGAAAGACCACTGGATTTGAAGTCAAATAACCTATCCAAATTGAGACAAGTCAATTATATCTCTTTGGGTCTCTCTTCCCTCATCTGTAAAAGGAGAGAGTTGAACTTTATTGTCACTTAGCTCTAAATCTTATGATTTTTGTTCTTCTAGCAAAAGTCAGATAATGATATCTAGATAAGTAGAGAGATAGAAAGACAGATGGAAAGAGAGAGAGTGCTAAGGCAATGTGTGTATATGTAAATATATATATATATATATATATACATATATAATATGTGTATATATTGTATATAATATATGTGTGTAATAGGTAATATATATTGTGTGTATATAGATATATAGATGGATAGTGTGTGTGTGTGTGTGTGTGTGTGTGTGTGTGTGTGTGTGTGTGAAAGGAATCAAAACAGTTCCTTCCCTTCAAGGAACAAATATCTTAATGGGAACGATAATACCTTTGTCTTTCAAAAAGGAGTCCTAGAAAGCTGGGAGGAAGGTTATGGTAGAGAGACTGCAGGAAGTAGTGGGGTGGTCTCCTAGTGTCAGGGTAGCTAGGTAGCACAGTGGATAGAGTACTGAGTCTGGATTTAGGAAGACTTATCCTCATGAGTTCCAATCAGACTCAGACACTTTGTACCTGTGTAACTCTGGGCCAGTCATTTAACCCTATTTGTCTCAGGTCCTCATCTGTCAAATGAGCTGGGGAAGGAAATGGCAAACCATTCCAGCATCTTTGCCAAGAAAACCCCAAAAGGGGTCACGAAGAGTCAGACATGACTGAAATGACTGAACCACAACAACTCCTGGTGTCTGGCTAGATAAGGCCCAAAATTCATCTATTCTGGTGGGATATGGATGGTTGAAGATTGAAGCCAAAGAACGTGGACTGCAAGGAATATCTAGAACAAAAACTCCTTGATGTCATTAGAAAATCATAGCTAATATTCTTCACAGATGCATATACTATTCTCTTTTCTGTTCTTTGTTTTTTGAAATGTTCACATTTGCTGATAAGTATATAATTTTTTAGAAAAATGAATTTTTAAAATACCTCATATCCCATGTAGGAAGGAGCTAAATGCAGACTAAGAGATTGAACTTGGGTGAAATGAGTGAGGCATGGCTTTTTAGCCACCTTGGATTGATAGGGATTACTTTGAAAGTGATTCAATTTTTGACAAAAGTGATACTAGTGAAGGTGGCCCAAGTGGATCTATCAATCATATTGGGATCGGAATTATCATCGTGTACAGAATTGACATTAAAGAACCAGCCTAGGACAAAAACAGTGATGTGAGCAGCCCCTTTGTTCTATGGGTCACAGATATCTTAAGAGTCAGCCCAAGTGTCCCAGAAGCTGATCTAATCATCCACAAATATATCTGTTTAGGCATTCTGTCACCTGGCACCTTGGTACCACATTCTTTGTGGTTATCTACTCTGCCTGGTGGCTAGAATTACCCACCGCTGTTTGCAACCTGACCTAAAATTAAGCATGAATATAAAAACAGCTAGATGGAGCAGTGGATAGAATGCTAGTCCTGGAGTCAGGAAGACTTGAGTTCAAATATGACCTCAGACACTTACTAGCTTTGTGACCCTGAGCAAGTCACTGAACTCTGTTTACTTCTGTTTCCTCTTCTGCAAAATGAATTGGAGAAGGAAATGGCAAACCATTTCAGTATCTTTCCCAAGAAAACTCCAAGTGGGGTCAGAAAGAGTCAGACACAACTGAGCAACAACAATAACAATAAAACCAAAGGCATCAAGAAAACCAAATTTTTTAAAAGAAAATAATTTAGAATTATGGGCAACTGGAAGCAGTGTGTGTGTTAGTATTAGACTGAGTCGGGAAAGACTAAATTTAACATTACTAACTGTGATCGTGGGAAAGCCTCTCTGAGCCTTAATTTTTGCATGTGAAAAACGGAATGATATAGCACCAACCTCATATGGTTATTATGAGGCTCAAATTATGTGTGTATATGTGTATAAATATTTATATGTGTATGTATATATATATATAAAGTGCTTTGCAAACTTCTAAAGCACTACAGAAATGTCACTAAATAGTGGCTTGGCAAAAGGCCAGCAGTCCTTTACTCAATGGAAAGTAAAATTTTTCAGCCCCCTATCATAGCATATTAGGACACTTTATTAATTTCATAGCACAGGTGACTACCATGCCTTCTTACTCATAGGGAAATCTCGTACCCTGATCACTTCTGCAATTGTCCCATCCAATGCAAACTAAATGTGATCTTTCCCTTTCTGTGCCATGCCATCTTGGCAATGCCTGGTAATTAAACACCTTTATTTATTTACAAAAGAAAGTAGGTTGTTACTGATGGTCAGTCATCTTGGTCAGTTTTCCCTAGGATGCCATCAGTCTGATTCTCAGACCTATTGCCTATGCCTGAGCTGTCCAGAGAGAGAAGGTCTCTGTGTGGAATCCTTCTTTCCTTGTTCATGGGAACAGAGCAGTTCTTTGTGGGGCATCTCCATTCCCCTGTAGAGAGGCATGACATGGCAACATGCCCAAAAGGAGGTTTGGCAGCTGTCCGACTGGGGGCAAGGGTCCTCAAAGAGACAGTGGCTGTACTTACCAGAAGCTGTATCCAGAAAAGGGGCCATTTTGAAATGGACACGTTCACTTCCTCTTACCATATCTACCCCTGCCAATTGACTGTGTGTATATACTGTGCAGGAGACAAGAAGGGTAGGCCCTCAGGTAAGTATGCACTGTTAAATCAGCCCCTCTGACCTTTCTTCAGAGAAATATTGGGGCACCTGCCTCATCCCCTCATCTTGACAATACAATCCCTGATAATTCTAATAGAACTAGAGAAGGCTAGAACTCCGTATAATCTGCCACAGACTTAAGAGAAATAGGAGCTTAGATGGGAAGGGCAGTTACTAGTATCTGGCAAGCTAAACTTATTAACAATATAATGCTCAGACATTTGTCAACCCCCATTTTAAAAAAAATGTTAATTTAGCACTTCTCCCATATTATTTTAAGTGCTAAATAACACTTTATTACATAAATACAGCCTGCCAGTTCTAATTGCTATGGGCAAAATTTGCTAAATCCCAATGTAATGGTACATATGAAGTTGCTTATAGAAAATTGCAAAGTATTTAAGTGACAGAGAGAGAATGTTATGATTGGCAAAGATATCCATTTACTCTACCTAAAATTGAGAAGCCTATGTAAATAAAGTCAAGTTTCCATACACAAATGATTTTTCCTCCAATTGTACCAGTAACATCAAAAATAAAAAGGAAAACCATGAAAAATGATCCCTGTGAGACAACGCACGACATTGGCATAATGTTACTTATGTATATCAGAGATTTTTTTTTTCTTGTTCTCTTCTCTTTCTTTCTTCCTCTTTTTTTGGACATACCACACAGAAAGCAGTCGTAAAAGGGTTTGGGCTTTGACCTTGATACCTCATTTACCAAAGCAAGTTTTGCACTGAGTTTTATTAACACTGAGTAAATCATGGAAATAATTAAGCTGGAAACCACTGCCATTACTCCTTGTCAAAGGGCTATGTTCTCTTTTCTAATACTTGAAAAAAAATCTAGCTTTTTCTCAAGCTGTATGGAGATGCTTAAGCCCCCAAACCATGGCACTGGCCCAATAATACCAGTAGCCCATTTTGAGAGTGCTGTAGACATGAAGCTTTTCTGGAAGCAGCGGTATGTATTTGAGGAAGAACCAAAGTGCTCTTTCAAGAGTGACATCGATGGTTTTATTGTACCGTTTCAAAATTTAACCTGAATTTTTTTACTCTCAGGATTCTTTTTTTTTTTGCTAAAATATATTTCTTCTCCTTCCTACTTTCATAAGTTTATTGCAGTTGGGCTACTTTCAGCTCTCTGGAGGGATCCCTATTCTTCTGGGATTTAAAGAAGTAAAGGGACATAAATTAGCACGTACCCCCCATAAACTACAACTCCCAGGTTTCAGTTCTGCCAAATACGTCTCAGTCATTGAAAAACCATTACTACTTAGTCTGTACTTGTCGGGAAAACAATCCATCCCTAAGGACTTCCTTGAGAGGGTTGCTCCTTCATAGGAGAGTAATTAAGTGTACATGACTTCGAAAATTTAACCTTTTCTTTGTCTGGGACAATTGCTTTTTTAGTAGCAGTAGACCAATTTTGGGGGACCTTTATGGATTAATTTTCCCACCCAAGATTTGGATTGGCCACACTAGGATCTCTGTCAGCACTTCCTTCTGCTCATGGCAGAAGGAGTGCACAGTTAGCTCTCTATGATTGGCAGGGTGGATACTTGTGATTTATAAGGAGTTAGCAAACAATATTTGCTTTTTGAGTTCATTACTTTGCAACAATGGGGCAAAATATAATAAGAGTAGGCTTTCATCCTGGACCTCAGGCACCCCCTCCTTAAACAGCCTAATAAATCTGACTTGTGAGGGAGGGAATGCAAGTGTTATTATCTTCATCTTGTATACAAGGAAACTGAGTCTGGGAAGAATTAAGTGACTAGCCCATGGTCATACAACTAGGAAACCTGACACTTACCTTGGACATTTTACTTAACCTCTCTGGATCTGTTTCCTCATCTACAAAATAAGGATGTTGGACTAGAGGGCCTCCAAGGTCCATGACGATGATGAGGAGGAGGAGGAGGAAGAGGAGGAGGAAGAGAAGGAGGAGAATGTTATGACACACACACATATCGTAGAATAAGTTAACTGTTAGTCTCAAGATGTAAAGTCCTAAAATAATTTGGAGTGACTGCTTCAAAAATCAAATCCATTCTTAGAGGATGAAGGTTTGCCATTATGAGGATATTCAGAAGAATAAGCCCAGGTTCTTAAAAGCCATACACAAAGAGGTATTCTAAAAATACTTTAATCAATGGCAGTATTGTTGGAATAAGATTCCCAAGGTGACAACGTTGAAAAAGACAGTACTCAATTAAAAAAATTAATGCTTATTGCTATCTTTTGTTTTTATATCATCTTATCATAGTTTTTCTGAATCCTCCTCTCAGAGATCTATTCCTTATAATAAATGTTATGGAGAATGGAAGGTATTTAATTGGGGTATACCCATCAGTGTACTGATAAACATGTAACAACTGCCTCTCAAGGAAAAAAAAAATTTTAAACCCAAAAATTATGCATGATACACTTCTAAATTTAATCTGCATAATTAACATTTTTGACATAATTCTCTTTAGCCTAGACAATAAACAAAATAACATATAAATAATAGTACATAAAAATAATGAATCAAGCCCTGACTTAGTACAAGTACATGTGCTGATTCCTAAGGTGTATGTGCTCTCAATGAAAATTTAACAATCAGCTCTGGTAAGCCTTTTCAAGCTGGCTACAATCCACCCCATGGAAAGCTGAGCTTTCTCCATGGTCACTTCTACTCCATGGAATATACTTTAATCCAATCCCTACTACAGAGAAAAGCAAATTTAACAAAACTAACCAACACATTGAAAAATCTTTATATCAAACATCTCTGATAAGGGTCTAAAATTCCAAGATGTGTTAACAACTAATTGAGATGGTCTAAGATCATTCTCTGATAGGTAAGTGGTAAAAGGACATGAACAAATAATTCTGAAAAGAAAAAATAATTCTGCAAGCTATCAACTGTCATATGAAAGAATGTTCCAAACTATTAACAGTAAGAGAAATACAAATCAAAACAACTCTGAAGTTTCATTTCATATGCAGCAAATTGGTAAAAATGGCAGATTAAGGAAAGATAGTTCTAAAAATACATAGTTGGTGGAACTGAGGATTATTCTAATCACTCTGAGAAGCGATTCAGAATTATGCTAAGAAAATTACTAGAATGACTCATTTATTTTATTAGTACAATCTGATATATTTGCCCATTAGTGGTAAGCGTACATTCTATAGTCAGCTCTCGTTTCATGTGGTCAGAAGGCTCTCATTGCATAAGAGAAATCTTGCTTTAAAATCCTTGTTCACATTCATGCCTACTCTACATTAGGCCTTTGTTGAGACTTCTCCTTCTCTACCTTCTTCTTCACCTTCTTTAGGTTCTTAGACTTCTTTTATTTTGTTCTAAAATCTCTAAGTAAATAAAAGTGAGCTGTACATGCACGTATGTAAATGTGTAAATTATTATCTTATTTACTATTTCTATGATGGAGTGTTTTTGTCTCATTAAAATTTTAATTACAAAATTAACTTTCAACAAAAGCAAATATTGAAGCGTACAAACAAAAACCAGGGGGAAAAAAGATTAGGAAAAAAGATTGTGCATGAAACCATCAATTTCCAGCTACACTCTCATCTTCTACAGGAAGCCTTTCCTGATGTCTTCTAATTCTAAGGTCTTCCTTCTCTCTACTAGTTCCTATTTTTCCTGTACGCAGCTATTTGTATGTAGTTGTTTGCACATTGTAACCTCCATTAGTCCATCAGCTCCATGAGGACAAGCACTGTCTTTTTCCTTTCTTTGTATCCCCAGTGCTTAGCACAGTGCCTGGCACAGACTAGGCACACAGACTGGACTGACTTTAAACTGTGCAATAATGTTAACAAAGTAGTAATGAAATAATTCTCTTTGTTCTTGTATCCTCAAGCTGATTCTGAGTTTGCATTGCTTATATTGGCAAAAGCACAGGATCAGTCAGGTCTACCAAAGTGGGAAAGTGTTGAATTTGTGCCTGGTGACAGAGCACATGCATAACATCAGAGAATCAGCCTAAATTTGTTGCAAGCTACAAGCTGATAAACTTTCTGGCCACAGCAAATCTCTATCATCTCCTACATCATAGAGGAGTGGAGATCTGTGTCCATGAAAGGAGTTTCTCTATTCACAAAATCACAGATCCTTGGAACAGCAAAGTATAATCTGTTACTTTAGCATAGCCTAATTTTTCTGTTCTAGTCTATTCCACTTGGCTGTGGCATTAGAGCTAGTTTGAAGATTTATATCTGGACGGATATTAGAATGGCGGATTGTTAACCCCTTACTGGGTATGTGACACAGTGTTGGGCATTTGTGAAAATAGAGGCTCAGCAGTCAGTGACTTTGCTGTATCATCTCTTTACAAATGTAATGATAAAAACATTTCCAAAATCCAAAGCAGTCAAACCCTGATTAACTAGAATGCTCAAATAAAGAGTTAACTGAACTTTCTAGTCCCTTAAAAAAAACTTTCTGAAAATCATTCTGAAACGCTTCAGTACACTTTCCTGCTGTAGTAAGGACAATGTAGTCAACATAATTCAATCTTTTTTTGATGATTAGAGATCTCAACCATAATTACTAACATAATTTCTTGTAGTACTGTAGATGTAAAAGATGCAGGAATTTGGTCTGACTATATACTGACCCTAGGTAATACCCTGGAAGTTATTTGTTTATTTTTTTAATGTAATAAATCTCTGTTTTGTTATTTGCCTTTTTCTCCTAGAAATTTAATATCTCCTCCCAAAAAAAATCTGAATTAAGGATCCTGATCAATCAATTTATTTTTTCATTAATTATTTTTGGGACAACACTGTCCTCATTGAAACTTTTATGAAAATTGAGAATTAACCAAAATCTATATGAATTTTAGATCATAGATATAGGAAGAAAGGAACCTCACCAGCCATCTAGGACAACCTCTTCCTTTTAGAGGTGAGGAAGATGAAGCAGAGAGGGATTAAGTGACTTGCTCAAGGTAGTAGGTCTGGCATTTGAACCCTGGCCTCAAATCTAAGTCCAGCTAGGTGGTGCAATGGATATAGTACAGAACCGAGAGTCAGGGAAATCTGAGTTCAAACCTGGCCTCAGACATTTTCTGGCTGTGTGACCCTGGACAAATCACTTAACACCTCTTTGCCTCAGTGTCCTCATCTGTAAAATGGGGGCAATAATACCACCTACTTCCCAGCATTGTCACAAGGATAAAATGAGATAATATTTGTAAAGAGCTTTGTGAACCTTAAAGCGCTCTATAAAAGCAAGCTATTTCTAAGGGTTAGCTTATAAAACAACATTTAGACACTCTATTGTATAATATGCTAACCAAGAAGCCCATGACACCACTAGTTGCCAGAACCCTACAAATATATTGAATATAGCCACCCACTTCTCTGTCAGAAGTTTAACAGCATTCCCACCCTCCCCCCATCCCTTTCTCTATCTATTGTCTGAAGTGGTGTCTGGTCATTATGCTGATCGAAGTTCTAAAGTCTTTCAAAGTTGTTTTCCTTTACAATATTATTACTGCGTGTCTGTTCATACAAGTTTTCCCAGGGTTCTCTGAAATCAACCTCTTCTCCATTTCTTTTGGCACCCTAATATTTCACTATATTCATATGCTACCACTTGTTCATCCATTCCCCAGTTGAAGGGCATCCACTATTTCCAGTTCTTTTTTCTTTACTACAACAAAAATAGTTGCTATATTTTTGTTCAGATGGATAATTTTCCTTTTTCTTTGATCTCTTTAGGTCATAGGCCTAGTAGTAATATCACTGGATCAAATGGCATGTATGGTTTAGTGACTCTGGGGGCATAGGTCCAAACCGCTCTCCAGGACATTGCCAAGTGCCACTATTTCTACCTGCGCAGCATCTCCTGCATTTCAGCTCCTTCTCTCCAATCCCATGGAACCTAGACCATGCCCTTATTATCTCTTGTTTGGACTACTCTAATTGCTTTCAAAGTGGTCTCCCTGCCTCCAGTCATTCCTATCTCCAATCCATCCTTTTCAACAGCTGCCAGGCACAGATCTGACCATCTCTATGGCCTAATTAAAAATCTTCAGCAGCAACCCATTGCCTCTAGCATAAAATACAAGTTCTCACCATGCATGTAAGGTCCTCTCATGTCTGGCTTCTACCTATTTTAATACTTGGGGTTGGGATCTAGAACTACGGTTTCATCGATATAGGAAATTCCTGATGATGAAATTGCATCTAGCAATGCAGGTCAGCAACTTCTCTGCAATATATTGCTGGGGGCACTGAGAGATTAAGTGACTTGCCTAGGGCTGGTCAACTATTTGGTATGTTTCAGAGTCTTGGCTTGGACTCAGTTCTTTCCAAACCCAAGGTCAACTTTCTATCTACTACACAGTACTGCCTCTCACTCTTGGCTACTTTTCTAGCCTTCTTTCATATTACTCCCTTTCACGAATTCTGCATTCTATTTCAACTGGACTGCCTGCTGTTCTCCACACTCAACACTCCATCATCTTACTCCTATTGTGCCTTTGCTTTTGTATGCCCACTCAGTCAGTGTCTAGCATATAGTAGGTGTTTAATTAATGTCAGAATTAGGGTCAGCTAGTTGACGCAGTGGATAGAGCTCCAGCCTTGGAGTCGGGAGGACCTGAATTCAAATGTGGCCTCAGACACTTGACATTTACTTGCTGTGTGAGCCTGGGCAAGTCACTTAACCCTTATAGCCTCACCAAAAAGCAAAAAATAAATAAATGTTAAAATTTAATATTATATTTGTATAGCCCTTTAAAGGTTGAAAAGTGCTTTATTCCCAATAGTCCATTTCCATTTTACAGATAAGGAAACTGAGGCTTATTTGGTCAAAGCCAAGTTGAAAATGAAATCTCTTCTAATTCCAAAACTAATGTTCACATTATACCACACCAGAAGCAAGTCCAAAAATAACTTTGTTTAATGATTTTCTAACTATTATCATCAAATGAGTGATCAAGTATTCATCAAAGATGCCTGAAGGCTCATGGATGTTCTAAACAAAATATAAATGGAAAAAAAAGCTTTCCTGTAGGTGGTGTGGTTCTTCTGATGATTGTTTGTGAATGTTGATGTGCTGATTACATCAAGTCCCAGATTACTAGAGGATCTCCTCTTCAATCATTTGAGTCAATCAACAATTAATAAGGTTTATCCTGTACCTGGGATTGTGCTCAATTCTGGGAACACAATTACAAGTGAAAAGAAAGAAAGTTCCTGCCCTCAAGGAGCTTTTATTCTAATGGAGAAGACAACACATAAAAAGAAGGCAGGTGAAAGGGGAGGGGGGATGATGAAGAAATCTAGATGAAAACAGCCAATTGGAAAATGAAGAGACATTTGGCCTGGGCTCCTTCCTTAAATTGAGGTTTGGGGAAGAGCCTTCCACCCTTCAGTCAGAGGGACAGGCCCAAGGAGCAATGCCCTGTTGCCAAAATTTAGCTTTTTAAAAAATGGGAGATTTTTTAGGAAAATTTTTTTGCGTACATTTATGACCTGTCCCTCCTACTGCTTTCTGTGTGCCCCTCCTATAAATTGAAGCTGTTAAATAGTTTTCCTTCTCATGCATTTCACTCTCATACAACTGTTTTTCCTAGCAACATTTTTACATTATGTCAGATAAAATTTGCAGTTTAAGTGAATCTCCTTTCCTTTATTTTGTTTGGGGAGTTGTTTAGCTAAGTCTAGATTCTTCTGAGGAACTTCAACCGTTTGACAGGCAAGGTGTCAGGAAATAATGAAGAGAAATTGTGATGTGAGTTCCTTATCTAAGTTGTTATGATTACTCTTTCTCTGGAATGAGGGTTGATGTTAGATAACATGTATGTCTGCCTTCCTGAAATGTAAAGCTTTAAATCTCTATTCAGAAGAATAGGAAGGCATTAAAAAAATAACCTTTTCCATGATTGAGATCTTGAGCATAGTCATGATGATGGATAGCTAATGAAGCCTTCTCTTTCATGGAAATATCAAGCTCTCTTTATCCATCGTGACCTATCAAACAAAGACTGACTGCCATACTATGCCAAATAGAGGAAATACTCCCCCCCCCCAACTCTGCTATGTAATTTGTTATTTTGGGGGGCAAATCTACATGTTTCCTTTCAAAGATAAGATGGAGAAAAAGAGGTGGTGCTTATATTTGGACCCAAACAGTATGTGCAATTTGCCATATTAGTCATTCAATTATCTAGTCTTTAGAAGAGTCAGAATAACCAGATGTACTTTCCTGTACTTTGAATATTTAGGTCATACTGACATCCATAATCTTAGTCTCATACTTGGGCAAATTACTATTATTCTAATTTATACACAATAGCAATAATGTTAAGGGTCGCAGAGGTCATACGACCAACAAAATGATAGAGTAGCTATCTTCTGCAAATTTCTCTGAAACCTCATAAGACAAAAATTATGTACCAGTTATGGAATAATTACAGCTAAATCCACAAAATAAGAAGACAGAACTCCTACACAAGGTCAAACCCTCATGAATAAATCCTGGAGAACCTCAATACTTTGAGTGTTCATTCAGCATCCTTACACTCAGATGATTCAATGCCAGCCACAGGGAACACAGGCTTGTGACTTAGGGTCTGGCTATAGGGCTGCCCCCATGTAAATGACCCTGCTCTCTTTCATTCCTCAACCTTAAAAGAGGCAGCAGACACTTGTTCTGCATAGCCACATGAAGGAAAAACAGAAAGTTATTTGAAGAGATGGGATACTCAAGCAAGGTAGATGACATGCACAGTGCTCAGAAGCACATTTTGGATATGAAGGAGAGGAAAGTAAAAACCCAGCTGAGATCAGTTCTGTCTTCCAGGAGATTGCTCCGGACTTGGCCCATTCAGCACTTAACAAGAAGCTGAGGTTGACCAGCAACCCAGGCTTGAAGGTCTATGTAGCAGTGGAAAGGGCAGAGGCCAAAAAAGTGAGGAAAGAATTTGGAGAGAAAGACAAAAAGACTAATCAGAAGAGAAATCCTGAAAAAAGAAATAACAACCCACAAGAAGATAAACTAATAGAATCATAGAGCTAAGAGGAAAAATTAGTAAAACCTCAAAAAGAAGTACCTAAAGGTATTAAAAAGTACTTAAATACAAAGTATTTAAAATATTGTTGTTGTTTATCCTTTGTTTTCAAAGAGGACCAATGACATCGTGATGTTGGGGCAAAATAATGGATTATGGATAATGCCTTGACTTGTGAGCGAATTGGACTTAAGTGAGGCAGAGTTAAGCAAAGTCATCAGTCTCACTCTCTCTTCCAGAGTCATCAAAATCCAATAGCAGGATAAAAGTCAAGACAATTGGCAATGGATAGCCTAGAATGCAGTGCATGACCTTGGCATCTTCAATGTCTGACCAAACTCTAAGTGCTCCACAGTGCCTGCTTCAGCTGTCTTTATGAATTTTGGAACAAATTGTTCTCATTCACTCATTCCAACAGGGGATGTCTTCACATGCTTGGGATAAACATCCACGTAACTCACTAATGGGTTGAGGCCCGTTGGTTACCCTCAATCTGGTTTAGACCACTTGCCAAAAAAGTTTTGCCAAGGTGTGGCCACTGCACATGCTACAGCTTCTTAAATGAACCAATATTATCAGATGAAAGGGAGAATCTCAGAGATCAGGGAACAATAACAATAAACTCCAAAATGTTTAATAAGATAAATGAAATTATTTTAAAAAGAAATTAGGAATGAATTTAGTTTTGAAATCAGAGCTCTCAATGCAGAATTAAAAAACACAAACCTCAGAATAGGAAAATTTGAAAACAGCATAGAAAAACTTTTCAAAGAAATAGAAACTCTAAGAGAGAAAATTATAGATATGGAACAAAAATGGTGTAATGGAGAAAAATGTAGTAGCAGTGGGAAAAATCAACAATGTTGAAAGAACTGAAATAGCTTAGTCATGAAGATAAAATGCATAGAAATAAATTAGGGATAATAGTTCTCCCTATGATACATGCATGACAAATTAAAAAAGAAAAAAACCTGTATGTGACAATTCAGGAAATTTTTATATATGTGTGTATGTATGTGTTACGTGTATATGTGTGTATAAAAACAACCCTCCAGAACTTCTGAATATAGACAATAAAACAATGATCAAGAGAATTCATGGATTGCTGCCAGAAAATAGACAAGCCAACAAACATGCTCAAGGAAAATGTTGCTACAATTTCACAATTTCAATAACAAACAAAAGATTTTGCAAGCCATTAGGAGACAAATCTTCAGGAGGAATGGTACTTGAATACAGGGTTATCCCATATTCCTAAGAAATCATAAGAGAAAATAAAACAATACAATCCCAAAAAGCAAAGGAGCTCAAAATTGCTACCCAAAATAACATCCTTCAACATGAACCTTATCATCAGCTAACAAAGAGGTATGCTCAACAAAAGAGAGACATTTGAAGAATTCCCATAAAAATAAACCAAGTGAAAAACAAATTGGAGATGCAAAAAAAAAAGTTTAAAATTGTATGTTTATTTTTCAATGACTCCTATTTCACCTTGAATTTATGATTTAGTGCAATCTATTGCCTCTTTGCTACCAGTTCTAATGCTGTGCTTTCCTTTCCTGTGCACTTGAAAACACTGGAGCACTTGCATGCCATGGCCCACCTCTCCCAGGAAACCTGCCACTGTGGTTATGTCATGTGCATCCTGCCATCCAGTGGTGGGAGGCAGCATTGTAGATAGGAGGTCCCACATTCAAGTAAACTTTCATACCTAAATGATTTTTCATTTTGACCATTTGGTGATGACCCCAGCCCATAAAATGATGGAATTGATCTGACTAGCTTTGTTCCTGTTGCTCTCATGGCAGCTGATTGACTAATTTTTGCTACCCCATCGAAAATGGATTAAATTTTGTTTGTTTAAAGCTAGGGGACTCAAGGGTTACATACAGGATTGTTGTTATTGTTGTTGATGATGATGATGATAACAATGATGATGACAACAATGAAGTCGATGATGATGATGATGATGATGATGATGATGATGATGATGATGATAAAACAAGATTATCTCCTTGGGTTGTTTTTGCTTCTTTGTGAAATTAAAATGTCCAAAAGTGAATCAGGATCACTCAGTGATCTGACTAGTATTAATATATAGATGGGGCTACCTATGACACCATATATTTCCTACAACTTTTATGTTGAACCATCATCTGAGATCAAGATGTATGATGTACTTCCAACTGTTCTATTGAGCCTATTTTTCAAGTTGAATTTACCATAATAGGATAATATCTTCCTTAGAAATGTACTACACAGTAAAATCCCTTATTTATATTATCAATTTGTAGTTCCTGCAATTTATGGCTTTCAAAAATTACACTAGATCTCTAGACCACAATATATTCCTATGTTGCTAATGTATTAAATATATTCAGCTTACAATGAATTTTCTCTAAAATTTTTTTATTTTAAGTGTAATAACTGGCAACAAACACACATACCGAATACATAACTAAGCACCAAAAACATGATTTTACATGGAACTGAAAATTCCACTATTTACAGTTTTTAAAATATGTATATTATCTCTAATAAGGTAGTAACAAAATTACACTGTTTGTTTTCATATTCCTTTCCAAACTTTTTTCTTTGCCTTTATATTTTACTGGATTTTGTTGCTGCTATTATAGATAATATGAATATTGTTCTTTTGGTTCTTTCTTTCTATTCATCTTCCCAATATTTATTTAGATACTTCATAATTGTGAATTATGCATTACATTTCACAATTTGTTGTACAATTTGTTCAGCCTTTGCCCAATTACTGGACACATGGTTTATTGATTGATTGATCCCTGCATCACATGAACAGTTATTTAGCTTATATTGTATAATTCCATATTGCTTTATTTTTTTGAGTTCATTATTTTTATTTTTCAAGTAACAAGGTTGTTCATTTTTATTCATCTGTCTGCTCCACCACCTCTCTGACTTCCATTGAGCAACTTTAAGAAACAAGAAAACGGGAGGGGGGGGCATCCTTCAGTATATATCTACATAGTCTGGCAAAACAAATATCCACATAAGCCATGTGTGAAAATATGTCTTTTTTTGCATTTTAAGTTCATCGCCTCTCTGTCATGGGGTGAGTAGACTGTTTTCAGTTTTTTGGACTTGTGGTTCATCATTGTGTTGATCAGAGTTCTAAAAGTCTTTCAAAGTTGTCTTTCTGTATTATGTGTTAGCATCATACAAAATTCTGATTACTCTATATCAGTTCAGAAAGGTCTTCCCCATTTCTTCTGAAATTGTCCATTTCATCATTTGTTATGGCATCATAATATTCTATTACATTCATACAGCACAATTTGTTTAGCAGTTCTTCGACAGGATACTCCCTTAATTTCTAATTTTTGGCTACAATGAAAAGAGCTGCTATAAATATTTTATACACATAGATCCTTTTTATCTCTTTCTTTGATTCTTTTGAGCATAGTAATGATTTAGCTGGGTCAAAAAGGTTGCACTGTTTAGTAATTTTCTGAACATGGCTCCAAATTGCTTTTCAAAACAGCTGGATCAAATGCACACCTCTGTGAATTGCTTTAATTTGTAAATCTCTGAAGAGTCAACTTTTTGCAAGCAATTATTGATCACTTGTATATCTTTATTTAAGAACTTCCTTTATGTTGCATTTTCCACAAATCTAAACTAATCTTTCAAAAATGCTTAATGAAATTGGTTCAGGGATGTAGGTGGTGATTTTCTTTCATATATGGAGTGCTTAGTACTCTCTTTGAGGATGCATAGCTTTGAGTCATAGAATCTAAGACTTAGAAGAGACTTCAGAGCTCATCTGGTCCAAGCCATATTTGTAGGGAGTTGTAAAGAATCCTTTCTACAACATCCCTGTTAAGTGGTCTTGTCTTCTCTGCTTAAAGACCTCCAGTGGCCTAGGTCTTCATGAGGAACTAGAAATAGCCCAGTGCACTTCTGGGCAGCTCTAACTTTTAGGATAGTTTTACTTAGATTGAACTAAAACATAATGCTCTAGAATTTATATCTATTTGTCACAGAAAATCTCAGAACTGGAAGGAATCCCTGGGGGCAATCTGTACTTGATGGATGATACATCTAGAGCTGGAAGGGAACACTGAGGTAATTTAGTCCAACGCCCTCATTGAGGTAATTGAGGTCCAGAGAAGTTGTGACTTGTCCACAGGGTTGGAAATGGACAGGCAAGTAGGATTTCCCAGAGAGTTTCCATAGCAGATGGGAAATATCTGACCGCTCAGTTTGTGTGGCCTGTTAAAGCATGAAAGCTGGTAGGGGAGAGTTGCTGGATATGTACCCTAAGGATTGACATTCTCCAGTGTCAATTCATAAGGCTCTTATCTTGGGGAGCTTCTTCCTTTCTTATCCTGTGCATTCAGCTATAATAGCTCTCCCTCTACAAAAATTCCTCTTTTGGAAGGTTTTTGAGCATTGGGAGGGGCTGGAGAAACTACCTAGTCTGCCATCTCACTGGTCAAATATAATCCCAAGTTGTTGACGGTCAACAGACTTGTTAAAATATAACAGTCTTACTTCTACAGATCTTCCCCCAAGACTCCACCATAGTAGTTACCTCATTCTAGGGTAACCCAGGGTAAACTGTGAAAGTCAGAGGCCTGCAAAAGATATTCAATAAGGGTGGAGTTGACCCATTTCCTTCACATTGCAAATCTGGGAGGTCAAGAAGACTCCACAGCTGAAGAGATATTTAAGGTCAAGGATAAAAGGGAAGAAGTTTCAACAGTGGAAGAATCCCTCTATTTTCAGTACATAGTGAAGCAGAGGAAGCTAACGGACTGGTCTTTTTTTCTGCTGAGCATACCATAGGAGGAATAAGAGGGAAAAAAAGTCAATACTAAAAGCTAACTGAATTATCACAGCAGACAAATATATTGTGGATTGGCACAGGGAACAGAATTTGAAAAGACAGCACTGAGGGACACAGTGTAGAATATCAGTTGTAGAGACCAGTTGAAACTGGATAAATATGGGGGCCAACAGATTTTGCTGAGTTGCAGATTGATAGTCGAATAAGACAGCTGGGTGTAATGTAGTCTTTGGAATGGGTATAGGATGTTTACATTCAGTCCATCCTTCCAGGAATATATAGAGAACCACTATTACCTCAACACCACTACCCTCGCCACCACCACCACCACCACCCACCTACCCCCACATCCTGCTCTGCCAACTATGGAGTGGGGGGGCATGATTAGAAAAGGGGCTGGTATTTACATAGCAAAGAAAGCAAGGCACCCCAGCCGAGGGAACAGAAAGGTAAGAGCTGAAGGAAATAGCCCTAAGACTATACCATACTATGGCGGCCTGCAACCTACACTTGGAAGCAAGGAGAAATAAGGACTTTGTTTTTAGTGATAACTAAACTAGTCCTGGTACAAAGACAAATAGTGCTTTCAGAGAATGGGAATGAATGAGGTAGATTTGGTCACAATGTGGAAGAAAGGCTGGAGTAGAGGGGAGCTAAGTGTTCTTTGGTGTTTTTTTCCTTCTGCTTTGTGTCTCTTGCTGTGCTTTCCATGGTTTTGTGGATTCCCTTGGTGGGATCTCATGCATCTTGCCATGCTGCTGAGCTTCTGAGTTTGGGGCATGCATTATACTCCTGGGAAGTTATCTATCATAAGTTCATGATGTAGGAATTGTCCTTAATTCCTACTATGTGAGGTTACTTCTTTTTCCTATGAGACATACTTGAGAAGGAAAATTTAGAAGCTTGATCACCCACCTTATTAATAAGAATTCACTCTGAATAGTTTTTGGATGTTTTCCCAAAATCCAATCCACCCTCAAAAAGGACAAAGACAAGCCCCCACTGAGAATGTTAAAAATAAATATGTGCCTGAGGCTCTAAAGGCAATTTCAAGATGGGAAGATCCAAAAATGCTTTGGGCAATGGCAAGATCACTTCAGTAAGTGTACTGCTTCTCAGAGGGCTCCTTCAAAGGGGACAAAACACATTTGGATGTATTAGTTCTGCTAAGTTTGTTTTCTGGGGGAAAAAACTGTCAAATTATACTAATAAAAATAATTCCTTGATGATAACTTCATTTTTAGAATTTTTCTAAGTTGTCTGCCTAGGGCAGAAGATTATTTCATTAGTATTTGCTAATAGTGCCTCTTTTCTGCTATCCACACTGTTTGTTTCAGTCCTTGATTCATTCACTTGGGTTCCTGACCTTTCTCTCTCTTAACCTTCCTAGTGCCCATACAAGTTCCTGACCCTTTGTTTTGACCTGTCCTCTGACTCCAAGGGATTTCCTGGTTCCTTACTGCCTGCTTACGCTTTAACTTCTCTGCCCTGTGGAAAGTTTAAGTTCCTTCTCTGGGCTTTGATCTACCATCTTGTGTGTGTATGTGTGTGTGTGTGTGTGTGTGTGTGTGTGTGTGTGAGTGTGTGTCTCCACCAGTCTGGTCACTGCTTCCTTTTCCTCTTAAGGTTTTCCTTACCCTTCCACCAACTGAAAGTGACCTCTCATGTTTCTTACAGCACTTGATTCACTCCTCCTTTGTCACATTCTGCCTTGGATCATGTGTCACCCTTCCCAGTATAATCTAAGTGCTTTGTGGGCAGATACTGTATTAGTGTTCATCCCCATAACTTTCTAAAGCTGAGCACTGTCCCTTTGCGCTTTATATTTCAATACTTAAATTGATCTGTAATCTCATTAATGTGGATAGTCCCTCCCTGGGTGCAGATCACGATCCATCCACATCTTCTTATCTGGTATAATTCTTGCCCGTGCTCTTCTATACATCTTCTATCCACATCAATTTGTGATTACATTGGTCATCCATCTCTTGTCTCTGGCTGTCACATCTGAGTGACTGTCTTACTTCCTTTTCTGGTCACATATTTCCTTGGTGAAACCTTTCTTTACACTAATTCTTAGATGTGACATCTTTGATAATATGTTGCAACCTATTTATGCCCACTTTGTGTCTCTCCATTATCCTTTGATTCACCTAAAACTTGGATTCTTCAGAAGGCACTCACAGGCTTCCAAAATTTGCAAAGATACAACATCGGTGGGAAAATATTTGTCTTTAAATATATATAGATATAGATACAGAAGCCAGGGAACATCTTGTGATTATTAGAAGCACTGTACAATTTTACCCCAAACAATCCAACCTACTACAACTCATTTTGGATTCCAATTCATTGTCTGCCTACTGTAACTATCTTAGATATATTCACAGAAGTACTAATTTAATGGATGGGCCATCCAACTACACTGTCTAGACAACAGGCCTTTTTCATCCTTCTAACTTTTCCTGTATAAATCATGAGGCTGATGTCTTCTGAATAATTGTGGCTCTTACAGAGTAAGTCCTGCAGTTTTGGGGATTTATGAATCAGTATCCACAGCTGAATATGGAGGACCTCACCATCTATAGGGGACAAGAAGTTCTTCATGTCAGTGGAAAATAAATACCTTTGGCAAGCATATATCTACCTATTTTACTTCTTACTAGATGTTAATAATCATCAGGTTATTGAATAGAATTATCTCTTTGGAATCTTGTTTAATTTTAACATATGGATAAGAGGCTTCATGTTGGAGGAGAGATGGTAAGCCTGTTTTTTACTTTTATGGAATCAAATGGTTTTTGGGGGGAGTGGTGGTGGTGAGGGGTAATTAGCAAAGAATAAACAGCAGTACCTTGTCTTCTTTTCACCTTACAGTCAGTTGTGTGATTGTGAAGAGCTGGTCAGCTATAGAAAATCATTTGCAAATGTTTGCTTATTCTCCTACATTTTTATCTAGAAAGCCCTCTAATATATACATAGATCCCTTTCATAAAGATTTGATTAAAACACTAAAGCAGGCCCACAGATCTCTGGTTATAGATGTTTTCTCAATTTTCCTTTTGAAAAATATAGATGGTATAGATGTTTTCTGAACTTGGTTTTCAATCTACTGCCTCCAGATCAATCTGACCTACGCTTCTAATTTGTATCTCTCCCTCCCCCCTCCCCCCCCAGTCCTAACTGTAAGCTACCTGTGTGGCTCCTAAGCCTAGGTTCTAATTTGATTATTGGCCTTTGGGTCCTGTATGGGTACAACTCTCTCATTTCTGATCTCTGCTCTGCCTTTGTAGCTTTGCCTACATTTTCTGAGCTAGGCCCTTTGCTTTATCCCTGTAGCCAACCATAATCTATGGTCCTAGTATGGAGAGTTTAATTTTCTTTCCATTTATAATAATTCTCCTCAATCTCCAGAAAAGTTCAAGAAAAAAATTTTTTTTACCATATTAGGAAAATGGTCCTTGTTTTCTAACACCTGTTGCCACTTTCTGACATCACTGGACTCAACTTTTCCCTTAAGTGTTTGCATGAAACTTCTCTTGTAGTTGGAGTTGGCTGAATAAATTTTTGCATCAAATCAAAACTAAACTATATACCAAACTTAATTTTTTTTCTGGTGCATTGACAAATTTTCCTTAGGCTATACTTGATTTATTTATGTTATCACAATCAGGAAAGGAGGTTAATTGATGTATGGGGAGGGAAGCAGCAGGCACTGCCAATAACCCTAATGAGGGCACCAGCTTCTCTCCCACTCCAAGGCTGCCTGTAGCCAGCTATAAGAACAAAATTAGCTCCGCCTGAGTCAGCATTTCCTAAATTGGTCCTTATACTGCAGAGCTGATTGTATCCATAGGATGGAGAGCAAGAGAGCCAGGTGAGACTTCTCTGTGGCAAAACAGTGTAGCTTTAGAGAAGTGGATTGGGTGTATTGCTCTGTTTGTGTTCCCCCATGTTGTTTGCACTCAGGAAGACTCTTCTGTTGTTGACTGTACTATTAGAAGTCTTAAAGTATGACATATACCAAAGGCTTGGACACTGACCATAGGATCACAGATCTGGAATTGAAAGGGACCTTAGGGGCCAAATAGTTCTACCCCCTGCCCCCTCATTTTACTGTTGAGAAAACTGGATTCTATGGAAATTAAGTGATCTCTTCAGGGTCACACAGATAGCAAACCTCAGAGGCAGAACTTACAAGTTCACAAGATAATGCCAATCCAAAGGTCAGCAATCTTTGACACAACCCTTTGTACCCTTTCCTATTTTCTCAAGGTTGTCTGTACCAGATAATCCTGGGACCTTGATATTTTCTGGTGCCGGTATTTCTTCTTCTCCTTCTTCTTCCTCTTTCTCTTCCTTCTCCTCCTCCTCTTCTCAGGTTAAGTGACTTGCCCAGGGTCACACAATTAGTAAGTGTCTGAGGCTAGATTTGAACTCAGGTCCTCCTCACTCCAGTGACAGTGCTCTATCCACTCTGCCATCTATCTGCCTACCCCCCAGGTTTGAAAAGGGGAAATTGGGGTTAATTAACTCTTTGTAAGACATTTACCCTGGTTTGGATTTGTAGATCAAATAGTCTTAATAGTATTTCCTATGATTGCCCTATTGGCCACATTCAAAATCCAGTCACTGCCTACACTTCTCATCACACACATGTATAGCTTTTAAATCTTGTTTCTACATAAAGTAGGAAGGGAAGGTTAGCTCAAGGGATCTCAAAGGACTAGCTCAGAAGTGATACTACTCCGTTGTCAGCATGTTGATCTGGCCATTTTGATTTCCCTCCAGCTCTGCTTTGTTGTCCAAACACTATACTTCCCCATAATAGGACCAATGACTTATAAGTAAGTTCAATTTAACTCAACAGACATTGGTTGAGCAGTTATTACGTGCAATGTATAGTGTGAGGTTCTGGGAATATAAAGGACAAAAATTAAACAGCCCCTGAATTAAAGGGGGATATAATATACACACAAATTTCTCATTTTTGTTTGCCATCAGCTGCTTTGCTAGGTTTCAACTCCATCAGCATCATCCTGCCCCAGTACCATATACCCTCTGGCACCCCCTTCTCCGATTTTCAGTTTCCTTAAGGTAAGTAAGAGCTCTTACAATTATGGGAACAGGAAACATTTTATGGAGGAGATGGTTACTGAGCTGAACCTTGAAGGAAGACAAGGATTCTGAAAGACAAAGATAAGGAGTGGGAGTATGTTTCAGGCCTTGGGACCCTTCCCAAATGGGACCTTGTGTGAATGAACAGAGATGGGAGATTGAGTTTGGGGAATTAGCCAATAGTCTACTTTAACTGGAATATATTGTGTATGAAGGAGTTCAACCACGTAATTCCACACATAGCATCTACTGTCCCCAAAGTGCCCAAGATTCAAGGGTCCAGAAAAGTGCTTGGCCAAATGAATCCAGGGATTAAGGGGACAGCCCCATCAAAAGGTGTATTGAGTGTAGGTCAATAAGTTTTCAGCATTTTCTGTTGTCCTCAGGGCTCCTAATACGTTCCAACCAAAGTTCCATACTGGTCACAACAAACTCGGCATGGAGTTGGGTATATTTTTATCACACATCACCAATCACCACCACCCCCATACTATGGTCTGATCCATTACTAGCCCAAAATATGTGTTCTGCAATGATAAGCTGGCAACCACATGCCTTGAGCCTGAACGTATTTATGTCTCTATTCCCTCAACCAGTTATTTTACTATACAACAATCAGCATATTTCTGTGATGGCTGTTCTCCTTTTCTGGGCTCTGTACCCCTATTCATTCACTAGCACATTTTAAGCTTTCTCTCCTTAATGAATGTCAGATACTAGTTAAGGAGAAGAAAAAGGATTGCTTTGTGAAAGAACAGTTACCTCTAAGTGATAAAAGATGTGAATTCACTTTCCCAAGTTTCTTCTAATGTACTTGCCTCCTAATTGTTCCGCTTCTTAGAGGCTTATTTGACTATTAAGAATCGAGCCAACTCTAGAAACATTCGAAACCTCATGTTTCCTTCTGGTGGGGAGGGCTCTGAACTAACAGAATTCCTGGCCAACCTACAGCCATGTATTATAGAATTCAGACTTAACAGATAGCACTTCTAGAGAACTATATTCTGCATAATACCAACAATCTTTGTTGGGTGTTACTTTCAGGGGGTGTAGATTTCTCTGTGTATTTTCAACCTATGTATGAGAGGAATGAGGTCTCTTCTCAAGAAAACATCACAATTGCAGGAAACAATATTAAAAGGGGAAGAATAGGAAAGTCTTTTGAATGATTATGGCATTTCACTGACAAGTTTCATGTATACAAAATGCAAGTATGTGTATGTGTATATTACATATATATCTGTAACATGTATACACACATGTGCAATAAACACATCTGCCCATTTAAAGTTCTGCCAAATGCGGTAATAACTTCCCACACTTTATAAAATCTAGGACTAAACATGGAACACATTTATACAAGAATGGAAGCAAATCAAACACAAATCTTGGTTAGATTTTTTTTAATGAGTAGCTTTTTATAGTTTTTAAGTCCTTGTTTGGGGTGGGATGGGAAATAGAATTACAGAAAATCAGGTTTTTCCATTAGATTGTGAGAGCTGCTTTATGGATCTTTGGACTTTCTTTCAAGCAGTGACATGCAGGGAATCTTAAAACTACATTATGGCAGATCACAGTATATTTGTGTATATATATATATATATATATATTAGAGGCAGCTGGTGGCTCAGTGAATAAAGCATTGGGCCTAGAATCAAGAAGATCTGAGTTGTGAGGATCAAATGATATAATATTTATTAAAAAGGCACTTAGCACACACAGTGCTTGGCACATAATAGGTACCATATAAATGCTCATTCCCTGCCTCATATGACTATACTACTGTGACCCCTAATTGGAGCCTTCTGTTACAAGCTCCTTCTTGTCCACTCCATATCTCAAAACCTCTCTCTTATCTTCACCTATTCTGTCATCCTTCCCTATGGTCTTAGAGGACGAAGAGTCCCTCCTCCCTGCCAAGCTTACCTCCTCCATTTATGCTCTTGACCCAATCACTTTGTGTGTTCTCCAGGGCCTTACTCCTTAGATCACTTTCACTCATCTTTAACCTCTTATCTATTGGTTCCTTTCCTTCTGCCTACCTACATGTTAGGCCTCCCCAGCCTTAACAAAAACAAAACAAAGTTCCCTAGCTCCTCCTTACTCCAAAAATTTTAGCACTCCTTACCTTTACTTCCACATTTCTAGAAGGAATAGTCTACACTCAGTGTCTCCGTTTATTCATCACCTGACATTCTGGCTTTTATCCACACCACTGGATTGAACTGCCTTCTTCACCAGTGGTCCTTCAGTTGCCAAATGCATTGGGCATTTTTCAATATTCATCCTTCTTTCTCTTTTCTTCAGCATGTGATACTACTGACTACTCCCTTGTTCTTCATATTTTCTCATCTTTTGTCTTCATGAACATGACTCCTGGTTCTTTTTCTACCTATTTGACCACTCCTGTGGAATCTTCTTTGGCTATCTTCCTCCTTTCCATCTTCTAACTGTGGGTCTTCTGTTCTTCAAATCTCCCTTGTTGTTTTTTTTCTTGGTAATTTTTCATATTTCCATGCCTCCAATGATCGCTTTTGTGCAGCTGACTTCCAAATCTTTATGTCTAGCCTGATTTCTAATAATAGCCTGCTGAACATCTCCATCAGTATAACTCACTGGCCCCTCAAACTAAATGTGTCTGAATAGAAATTTATTATCTCCTCCCCCAAAAAGTCCTCTCAACTTCCTTTTAATGGCATCACTATCCTGCCAGTCATGTAGGTTTGAACACTCTGAATCACTTTTGATGCACCTCTCTTTTTCTTTCCCCTATATATTCAGTTGTGAAAAGTTGTACTTCTGAAATATTTCTCATGCCTTTTCTGCTCTATTTCAATCTGTAGGCCTCATCTAGGCCCTCTAAACTTCTTTAGCCTGAACTATTATAACAGCCTGCTCTCTGATCTCACTACCTGAAGTTCTTCCTCTTTCCTAGCCATTCTGAATATGCAATCCATCAGTTTTCTGATATAGAACTTAAAATTTTATGATGCCACTCCACTACTCAGTGTCCTCCGTTGCCTAAAGTATAAAATATGCATTTGAATGCCTGGAATTTAAGCCTTTCCACATTCTGGCTACAATATACCTCTCCAGTCTTAATTTACTATACTCAGGTTCAAGCATCCTTCTCTTGGGCAAACTACTACAAAGTTATCTACCCTGCCATTCTCTTCTCCCTTTGTGCAGGCCGGCCCTTATACCTGCAAAGAATATTCTTTTCACAATTACCTTTTAAAAGTATTCTTTTCTTCAAGGCCCAGCTCAGGTGCCACCTCCCAAAAGAAGCTTTTCTGGATCCTTCCAGCTAAAAGTGATAATTTCTTAGAGCTCTTTTCCTGGATCTCTCCTTTGCCTCTGTCACATTCTAAGGTATCATTCTTATCTGCTTGGTATGCTCTATCATCTCTTCCTTCTCCACAACCCCTGGGCCTTTAGGTATTCAGAACTTTAAGGGAGATCATTTAATTCAATCCCTTCATTTAAAATATTTTAAATTAATATCTTTGGTTTTTATATCACATTTCCCAATACATTCCTTTTCTCTCTTCCCCTAAAGAGTTATCCCTTTTAACAAAGAATTAAAAAGAGAAAAAAACAAATGTCTTAGCCAAACTAACCAACATCTCAAAAAAGTCTTACATTGCTTACAATATTCCACACCTCTGCAAGGAAAGGGTAGTGGTATCTTCTCATACCCATTTTTTGGGGCCAAGTTTGGCCATTATAATTTCACAGTATTCACTTTCAAAGGCTTTGTTGCTTTTGTCCTTTCCATTTACATCACTGTAGTCATAGCATATGTTATTTTCTTGTCAACTCCTTAAGGGATAGATGAAGAAACGCTGACAGTTTAAAGCCCCTTGGTCACAGAGGTAATAAGAAGCAGAGGTAGGAGTCAAACCCAAGTCTGCTGCCTCCAAGTCCAGAGTCAAGAATAAAGGAGAGGGGCAGCTAGGTAGCACAGTGGATAAAGCACCAGCCCTGAAGTCAGGAGGACCTGAGTTCAAATGTGGCCTCAGACCAAACACTTGACACTTACTAGCTGTGGGACCCTGGGCAAGTCACTTAACCCCAATTGCCTAAAAGCAAAAAAAAAAAAAAAAGAATAAAGGAGAGGGGCAGCTAGGTGGCACAGTGGATAAAGCACTGGCCCTGGATTCAGGAGGACCTGAGTTCAAATCCAGCCTCAGACACATAACACCTTTTGGCTGTGTGACTCTAGGCAAGTCACTTAACTGCATTGCCTAACCAAAAAAAAGAAGAAGAAAGGAGAATATCATTAACTTCCAAAGTTCTCTATTTATGGACAGTTTGGAGAGCTAGCCTATTGATCAAAAGTAGCCCATTAGCCTTATAAAAGTAATGCTATTATACTTCCCACTCCCTATTGGCCCCATGTAGACTGGAAGGACTGCAGAGGACTCATTGGCTTCTTGTTCTTGTTCAGTTGTGTCTGACTGTGACCCCGTTTGAGGTTTTCTTGGCAAAGATATTGGAGTGGTTTGCCATTTCCTTCTGCAGTTCATCTTACAGAGGAGGAAACTGAGGCAATCAGGGTTAAGTGACTCGCTCAGAGTTATACAGCTAGTAACAGTCTGAGGCCAGATTTGACCGTGGGAAGATAAGTCTTCCTGAATTCAGACCCAGCACGTTATCCAGCGCACCACCTCGTTGCCTAACTGAAGCTTACCTGAATGGTAAGCCACCTTCGGGTGGGATGGGGTGGGGTGGAGCAGCATGTGTTGTACTTTAGCACTGAGTACACGGCCTGAGACATCGTGGGCAATACCTGTTTGCTGAATTGAGCCTGTGGCTGGATGATGCTCAAAGCTGAGAAAGGAGTATGTAACAGGACACGTAGAGGGCCGTATTCCAAGGCTCAGTATCGACCAACAGTTGTGAAGAGGAAAAAGAATGTAGTTCCAGGAGTAAGTAAGCTCCTTGAGGGCAGGGACTGTTGTTGTTGGGGTTTTTTGGTTTTGCTGTTGCTGTTACTGTTGTTAGATTAGATTGGCTCTCTCTCCGTCCTCCCATAGATTTGCTAGCTGACCAGGTTAAGGGAAGCATTTAGGGGAACCTCGGCAAACCCTGAGTGATCCTCTCACTGCCCTGTGACAGCAGTAGAGCATTCTCAGGAAGGGAGTCAATGTAAAGAGAAGTGCTTTCCCTCCCACTGACTCTTCCTTGTGGCAAGTAGTGTTCTCTGTGAGTAGGTTTCCTGTGAAAAGGTGGGGTGCTCTTCCCACCACCACCCTGTGGCCACACCCTAGGGGATCTTGCACCTGGGCCCCTGGCTGCCTTTTCTACCTTGTTTCCTTTCCTGAGCAAGGGACCAAACCTCATTCTCTAGATGGACGTGTCAGAACTTGAAGGCAATCTTGCCTTGGGTCCTTTGGATCTGAGCTGACTAGTGTAAGGAGCATCCCTGGCAATTCTTCTGTACTTGACTCCATATGAGATCGTAGTGTTTCTCCCTCTCAAAACCGAAATCCTCCAGTCTGAGCCTCAGCTGCCATAGCCCCGCCAAACCAAACCAGAGCTCAAAAGAATCTTTAGTGCCTCCCAGGAGAGGAAGAAACAACCCTGCACCTCCTTTCCCAGGAGTTCATGCATCTTGGTTCCTGAAGATTTCCTCTGTGTAATTGCAGAGACCTGTCTCCAAAAGTCTGCTCACTACTCTGGTTATGCTCCTCTGGACACACTCTGACTCCAGACTGCCAGTCCTAAAATAATGACGCTGAAACTGAGTATAAATACACACGATGGGGTTGAACCAGACCAGAGTACAGCAGAGCTACCTCTCCCTCATTCTAGACACGCATTTGACAGCCATGGAAGTCTTCCAATCTGCTTTGGGCCTTGTTGGCTCTCATTTCCAAAGTATGCATCCTCTTACCTGCCTCGAATAGCAAAAGCAAGCACCCCCAAGTTCCTCGAGTCGAAAGAGAAACAGTGAGCTCTTATTTTCCTTTCTCCTTTCTTTGTGACTGGACTCAAGATACTGTAGTCACTTGCCATTCTTATAACGCTGGGCAATTACAAAGACGTTTATCACTTGGAAAATACGATGTGCCCCCTGCTGCCTACTTGATTTAATTGGATGTTATTAAGGGATGGGTACATGCTGCATGGCATGCTTTGATGTAGTATACTAGAAAAGCAATAAATAATGGAATTAGAGAAAATATTGGACCTGTTTCAGCAATGATAATTATTTGTCATTTCAACCTCCCCCTGGGTACTCACAGTCTTTCTAGAATGGGAAATCTGATATGATTTTATCATGTCTGTTGAAAATTAGCCCCATTTTCAGTAATGCCTTAAAATTCAGGAGACTCAGAGTATTTTATCCTAATAATAATTATAACAGCTGTCATAAATGATAATACCATTTCTATAGTGTTTTGCCTGCATTCTCTTATCAACTCTGTGAAGTACAGGTATCATTATCTTTATTTTGCAGGTGAAGAAATTGAGGCCCAAAAAAGTGACTTACCCTTCATGGTCACAGCCCAGAGGTGTTAGAGCAGAATTTGAATCCCAGTCTGTCCAGCTCCTGGCTCAGTACTCAATCCACTGTGCCACGTTATATCTCAAAGTATGGTTTGAAAAGACACCTGTCATTTTGTACAAATTGGCATCCTTCCCAGTTCTTCCTATGTGAAAGACCTGAAAGCATTTTTTACATATTCTTTCTTTGAATAAAGAAGCCATGACTATCTGGAAAAGATTTAGACAGGGTCTGACCATCTCCATAGGTCATGGCAAGCAAACCATCATGATGCAAGCAGAGTTTGGTGGCATGACACAACCCAACTATCTCTTCTTTCAGCTTGGAAAAAAAGGGTTAAAAACGCACATTTTTCAAAGAAGCAAATACACTTATGTCTTCTGGAAGAGTCTGATGCCACAGGCAGATTCAGCAGCCATAATTAAGGTTTTTAAGATACAAAGGACCAGATGGTATCATGGGAAAATCACTGGATTTGGTTCACAACTCAGATCTGCAACTTACTATCTTAAACAAGTCGCAGTACCTCTCTTGTCCTTACTTTCTTTATCTATAACATAAGATTAGACCAGCTCATCTTTAGAGTCCTTTGCATTTCTGAATCCTACAATCTTCCAGGAAACAAATCACCTCTTGCTGTAAGGAGATAGTTGTGTATTATATTCAGTCAGTACTCAGTATGCACACACCCCCAGTGTGCAGGGCACTGTGCCAGGTTCTAGGGGAGATAGAAGACTGACATAATATACCACTACAAGTCCAATAGGATTCACAATCTAGTGTGAGGGGAGACATAGACAAATAACTCTAACATATGATGACAATTGACAAGTACATTAGAGAGGTATAAACAAAAGGTTGTGTGACACGGGGAGAGTGGGGAATAGTCATTATTGGCAAAGGTATCTTAGAAGACTTTCGGAGGAGGTAGCATTTGGATTGATCTCAAAAGATCTGTAAGAATTCAACAAGTATGGGGGTCGAGAGGGACATCCCAAGTAGCATGTAAGCAAAGGTACAGTCAGGAAAGTATGTCTGGAAGATGACACGCAATCCAACATAGTTGAATCTAAAGAGTATGTGACCAGTAGAACTTAGGTATATTTTTAGATAGTAGTAAATGTTTAAGGAATATAATTATCTTAGTACTCAGATTCAGGTATTCCCTGTATTCCCAGAAAGAGAAAGATCAAGGAATTGGTCAGTTATGTTGTTTGACAAAGACTAATTTTGGGGACAGAAAGCTCACATGAAGGGCATTGGAGGAAATGACCAATCTACAACAGGAATATGTGGGCAGTGCCCACTCTAATAGTCTTCATTGATAGAGCTATTTTCATGCTCAAAGAGTTTTTACAAACATTAACTGACTAATCTTCAAAACAACCCTGGAGGAGGTAAATATTATTAATGGCCTCGTTTTACAGATGGGGAATCTGAGTCAAGGAGAGATTAAGTGACATGCCCAATACCACAAAAGAACGAAGTGTTAGTAATAGGATTAGAATACAAGAGAATCTGGCTTTCAGTCTTCATTACCCTGGGGATGGATTCCCTATCATTCACAAAAGGAAGATGACAGAAACGGTAACTAACAGTTTTTGGAGAATTGGGATTCTATAAATTTAGAGCTTTTGGCATGAACAGTTTCACTTTTGGAATTGCCAATATCAAATACATATTTTAAATACTTATCGTACAAATTGCCTTCATTTATATGTAGCAGATAAGGAAATCTCCTAATGACTAAATATTTTGAACAAACAAAATAATTCATCATATGTATGCAGCCTGCTGTATGGCAACTAGCTTGAAGTAACGTCTCAGAACCACGCTTTAGGAAAACACAAATTTTTAGAAGGCCAGATATAGGAGATTTTTCCCGTAGCATTTTTTTTTTTGTGGGAGGAGGGGGAATAGTATTTATTTTAATTGGTGACATTTAATCATTCTGAACATGGCTGTCAGGCATATAGTTGGTGCTTAACGCATTTTGGCTTTGGTTTTTTAAAAGCCTTTGATTTCAATCAACAAACATTTATTAAATACTTTGTGACATTTTTTTAGGTGCTAGGCATATAAAGCTAAAAAACAATAATCCCTGCCCTAAAGGTCCATGTATTCTACTGTGGGAATAGTTGTGGTAGTAATAGTGGTGGTGGTGGTGGTGGTGGTGGTGGTGGTGGTGGTGGTGGTAATGGTGGTGGTGGTGGTAGTAGTAGTAGTAGCTGCTAGAACTTATACAGCACTTTTCAAGTTTGCAAGATGCTTTCTTATCTCATTTCATCTTCACAATAACCCTGGGAGGTAAATGCTACTATTATTATCCCCTATTTACAGATGAGGAAAGTGAGGTAGACACATGTTAAGTTTTTGCCAAGGGTCACACAGCTTGTAAGTGTATGAGGGAGATTTGAACTGAGGTCTTCCTCACCCAGTGCTTTATCCACAGTGCCACCTAGGTCAACTCGGCCCTCTCTCCCCCCCTGCCCCAAACACACACACACACACACACACACACACACACACACACACGTACACACTACAAGGTTATCTGAGATCTGAGGAGGCAGAGATCATGAGCAACTGAGTATTGAGGGGTAAGGTCCTGGTTGGTTTTTTTTTTTTTTGCTTTTCTTTTTCTTTGTTTTTCTTTTTGGCTTAGCACAGTCCCCAGTACATAGTAGGTGCTTAATAAACGCTTGTTAAAGGGGAAATCAAGGTAACTGTAGAATTACTGTCACCCTGTATGAACCTTGAAGAAAGAAAAGTATGAAAGATCAAGGTGTAGAGGGAGTGAATTCCAGTCATGGGGGTCAGTTTGTGCAAATGTACTGAGAGGAGAAATGGAAAATTTAATTGAGGAGATAACTAGTAGTTCAGACTGACTAAAATGTAGAATACAAGAAGGAAAACAATTTGAATATTCCTGGGAAAATATGTTGAGACCAAATTGTGGAGGGCCGAAATTGCCAATCTCAAGAGTTGGCTATTTTATCTTAACAGTGATGGAGAGTCACTAAAACTCCCTAGTGAGTAGGAAAGTAACCAGATTGATCTTCAGAAGGTGATGTTGGCAGCTATGGGGAAACTACATTGAGAAGCAAGAGACTCAAATCAGGAAGACCCTGTAGGAAGCCATTACATAGGTCCAGGTGAAAGGTAATCAGGGCCTAAATCAGGCTAGGGGTCACCCCTCACAAAGGGGACTGATGTTGGGGAGGTAAAATTGAGAGGACTTGGCAACTAATTAGATATGGATGTGATTTTTAAATCAACTTGTTGAAGAAAATACTCTCCTAAGAGTAGGGCTACAACTTTAATCCATGCTATTATAGCTTGCTTATACAATTGGTATGAGTTAAGGAAGGTCTGTCCCTGTTCAATTTGAATTTATTAGCATTTTGTTGCTTTAAATCAGACCCTTCGCATTACTTAAACATTGTTTTTTAAATTTAATATTCAGAGTGATAGAACTTTGCAGTGAGCCATAGATAGAGACATAATTCATCTTGATATGAAGCATACCTTATAACACTTAAGTGGTTTATTAAACTTGTCTGATCTGATATCAGATAAATTCTAACCGTGATGGCAAGACGTGCATTTCCTGCATTTATCACATGTAGGATTACTCTAAATCACACAGGCTATTTCAAGTAGATATTTCAAGAGCTTTTCTTAGAGTTGAAATCCATGAAGTATCTAAATGTTTCTTTTAGCTCGGAGTTAGACCCCAACTACTACATAGCCTTAGTTTCGTGGTCTCATGTCAGTCCCTGGTGGACAATTGTAAAGCATGAAATCCACCACACATACTTTGGCACTATGTAGAACAGCTGGCAGTCTCCGATCAGGAGAGGCCTTAGTAATGAGCCCAGGGAGACTGCATGACCTCTTATTATAAGAAGCATTGCCTAGGAGGAAAAAAAAGCTGAGGTTCCCAGCGACAGGGAGGTTCACCCTGCAGCTGTTTTCTCTTTTTTTTTTTTTAAGGGAAATTGGAAGTCTTCTTGAGGCTGAGCTGCCCACCCAACTTCATCAGCTGAAATCCTTGTTTCCAAAGGAAAAACAATGAATGGTCCTTCTGTCAGTAAGTTCTGTATACTATAAAAGCACTTGGGGAGAAGGTGAGCTTTAAGGAAAGGATTTAAATTCCATTCAACTAAAATTGAGTCTGGATTCACAACAGAGAAATTTTGATACAGTGGATATAATCAAGAAGACTCACCTTCCTCAGTTCAAATCTGGCCTCAGACATTTACTGACTATGTGACCTTGCACAAGTCACTTAATCCTGTTTGCCTCAGTTTCCTCATTTGTATAATAAGCTGGAGAAGGGAATGGCAAACCACTCTAGTATCTTTGCCATGCAGACACTAAAGGGGGTCACGTCAGACACGACTGAAAATGACTGAACAGCAAGAAAACAATTCTAGTGACTCAAGTGCATTTGAACTTGAGGAAAACCGTAGATAAATGAAAACTCTGCCTGGGAATGTGTCTGAATCATATTTTCTTCTCACTTCTGCTCATGTTCTCCTTTCCCCATGAAGGAGCACCATCAGGTTGAATGAAAATGCTGTTGAAAAAGAGATCAGGGCTGGGTCTGGGTCTATACATGCCCCTGTATCAGTCAGATCTCATTTGGGAGTCATTGTAATGACAAATATCTGCAAACATTTTCAGATTGTTCATGCAGCTGATCTGAGGTGACATTAACACATTTAGGTTTCTTCCTTGAGACACAGAAAGGAAATCATCCCTCAGAAAGAGGGAAAAATTGTCTTGCCTTGAACTGTTTGCACCCACAGTTAAAAAAAAAAAACAAAAACAGGGAGGCATCCACATCCTTCAGAGTCATTTTCATATGCACATGTCCCTAGGATCTTGCAGAGTCATTAGGATTTTATGACACCAAGTTATTGGCTTTGTTTGTGGCAAAGGTACTGTGAAATATGATAAGAATCAGTGGCCTGCACATCCTGTCTCCCATCCATTAAAAATAAAACCTGATTCAACCATCAGTTGGTTAATATTTCACTACAATTCACTAGTTCTGAATCATGCCAAAATATGCCTTTTTGCAACAGCTGGAAAATTATACTGCAACTAAAATTACATTTTTCAGCTTCCCATGGAATGTTTTTGCTCTGGGAGCTCAGGGAGAGCCTAACTAGTGATTAAAAAAAAATCTATGCCCATAACCCAACCATAAATGTCACCGGTTTTTATTATAGGACAAAATACATTTTGTAATGCTACTTTTCTTTAGCATTCACTGACAGGGCATTTCTTACTCCAATATATTGGTAAAATAAAGTTTAAAAAAAAAGGTACCAATGTGGTTATCTGTGGCATAGTATATGTAGTGATGAATGTCATTTTTTCTTGGATCCTTATATTTTAAAATACTGATTTATACCATATAGATATAGATTCATACATAATTGTATGTTGTCTTATGGACAAATAAATGACAATATATTTATATGTGCATGTGTATGTATACATATCCATAAAACCAGAACCATCTGTTAAGCTATTAAGAACCTGCTATATGTCAGGTATTGTGCTAGGCACTGGGGATTCAGAGACAAAAAAATTAAATAGTCCCTTCCCCATCCCTAACCTCACTGATCTGCCAAACTTGTAGGAAAAATGGATAAGAGGAACATGGGATTTGCATGTGTGGATGGGCTGCTATCTGTATTATTGGAAGGAACGTCCATATCGACAAGGTGAGATGCATTTGAATATATTCAGAATTGGGGTCCTCAAAATACAACTAGGTGAGAATGTGAGGCACTCTCAGATATACAGTCACTGGGACAAATAATACAAACACATTGAATAGGATCATTTATGTAAAATAAGGTCCACTGAAATTGAGTGAAACTCTATCAACAAGGCAGCATCATAAGGCTGCATACACACTCTACCTCATTGTGTTTAATCAGGTGGCACCTTGTGTTCATTGAGCAACCAAACAGGCAGGATTGGAGTTTTTATTCTCAGAAGGAACATACTATAGATGGGGAGAATTCTGACTTTCCTGCCTCACTCCAGTACTCATATTTGAAAGGGGCTGTTGGAATCATAATTGTGAGGTGCCTAGCACATAGTAAACATTTAATAAATGTTTATTGATCGATTTATTGATTGATATCCAGTGGCCCTTCTCTTAATCCTCGTCCTACTTCATTCATCTGCACCATTTGACATCTTTCTCCTTAACAGCACTTCCTCCTTTGACTTTGACTTCGGTAACTTGTCTTCTCCTATCACTCTGACCACTCATTCTTGGTCTTTTTCATTCCTCTCCCCCCCTCACTGCCTATGTGTGGGCAGCCCCCAAAGTAGCATGGTGCAGTGAAGAGAAATGGGTTTGAATCCTGGCTCTCCCACTTATTATCTGTGTAACCTCAAGCAAGTCATTTAATGTCTTTTCATTTCAGTTTCCTCATTTACAAAATGAGAGGGGTTCTGGATCAGAAGTGTTATGGTGTTCCCAATGTTTGAAATGGACTGCCCCATCTCCATTTCTCCCAGATGTTCAAATCTTGCCTCAGGCATTCATTAGCTGTGTGATCCTGTGCAAGTCACTTTTTCACCCTCCTCTTTCTCATCTGAAAAATGGGAATAATAATAACTGCACCTATCTCACAGGTGTTATTGTCAGGATCAAATCAAATATGTTTAAAGTGCTTTACAAACCTTTAAGCACCATGTAAATGCTACCAGCCCTAGGGGATAGAAGGCACCTGTAAATGAAGCTATGAGGCAGATAGAGAAAGGAATGCCCAGGAAGGTCTTGTCAACACTCTTAAATTTTCTATCCTGGGGCAAGGCCCCCAAAGCTCTGTCTTAGTTATAACTCTACTGCTAAAATCTCGAAACCTATAAAACATGTCTAAGCCTTCACTACTGTGTAAAGAGTTTGCAATCTGAAGATGGTAAATCACAACATACCCACAGCAGCAGTCCTGGTTGAATTATAAAGTATATGAAATTTGTAACCTGAGAGCTCTGTGGTGCTCCTCTCTCCACTTCATAGTGGCTCTCTTCCCACTTAGATGCTCAGCTATTCTCTCTCCTTATTCAAAATTATTTTCAAGTAAGGATTGGCAACTCATTCATAGCAAATTAGAAATGAGAGATAACCGTTTTATGTATTATATCTCCTAGGAGCATTTGCCTTTTAACAAACAAAGATCAAAACTTAGCAGTCAGATCAGGCTATATATAAGCAGGGAGCACTAGGATGAAGTGGAAAGAACACCAGATTTGGTTTCAGAAGACCTGGGTTCTAGTCTTGCTTCTACAACTTACTAACTGTGGGTATGATAAGAAGGGCCCTGAACCTGACATCAAAAGAGATCTGGGCTCAAATCCTGACTGTGACATTTTATAGCTAATGGACTTTGAGCAAACCACAGAATTCCTGAGTCTCAGTTTCCTTATCTGTAGAATGGGGACAATAATATTTAGACTATCTCTCAAGGTTGCTTGGAGGAAAGTGGTTTGTAGTTATTAAAATGCTAGATAAGTGCTAATTATTCTTATAACCTCACCTCTCCAGATTTTTTCAAAGGTGTAAAATATGGAGGTAGGCCTAAATGAACTTTAAGGTCTAGATCTAGGTCTAGATCTTATCATTCATTAAGATTGTAATCTTTGTGATGGCAAGGATGTATTTCCTCTAGTATCTGATTCAGTGCTCTACACGTTATAACAGCTTAGTAAGTAGATGATGAATGAATGAATGAATGAACGAATGAACAAAAAGCCATATCATAGCCCTTGTCATGGCATTCTTCAGTTTACATAGTGGAAAGGAGATTCCATTGAGTAGAAACACTGTCAATGAATAGAACTACCTTTCAGAGAATCATACTATTTTAGAGCTACAAGGGGACTGCCCCTCTCACTTTACAGATGAGGAAACTAAAGTTCAATGAGGAGAAATAACTTGTTCGAGGCCTTATTTTTGAGTAAGTGGTCCTCAGGAGATGCTAACCTGGTTTTTAACTGTGCATCCAGTGTCTTTCCACTATGTTATGTGAATAAAGAAATACCAGTGGGTCTTCAGTTAACCTACCAAGTAGAGGAAAACTAGGGACCACTGATCAATCTCATGTACACATAAATGTCTTGCTTGGGTGAGACTTTGGGATCATATTGCTACTGCCTTGAAATACCTAACCCAGGATATTTCAGTCCTAACATTTTCACATGGGTCTGTAGCTAAAGACAAGGATTATTACTGAAGAAAAAAGTTGGCTCAAGCTAGGTCCAGCTAGTCCAGAGCACAGTTAGGTGTCTAGCGAATTCAAGCTGCATAGACCGCCAGCCCAGATACCGTAAGGGCCACTGCCAAGCTGCCTGATCCAGAGCCAGCATTCCATGTACTCGACTGATGCTCAGTAGGCCTGGCCTTGGTGCTAATACCTAGGTAATAAAAATTCTAATTACAAGTTTGACTCGTCTACTTGTTATGATACTAGTCTTTTATTAAAACTAGATTTTACTCAACCATGGTCCTAGCTATAAAATAGAGTTCTTTTACTTTCCTCCAATTCTATTGGCACTCCTTTTTAATTCAAATACTGCTCTGGGATCAACAATGCAATAAGAGATAATTATGTTTTAAGATCCATGAATTGGTTGTGAAAATGCAGGTATTTTCTCTCCAGGTATTTCACTCTAGGAAACACACAGAGATGCATATTTCTATCTTGATGTATGGGGATTTACATAGGAACGCAGCCCTTAGAGGGAGAAGCAGTATTTTGTAGGAGAGCAGGAACAAATACCACCCATCACTACTTCATTATGCTCACAATATACTCCATTATCATCAGTATGTGAATATAAATCCTCATAAGAAACCTCCCAGTATTAAAAACCATAATTATAACATGTATTTATTCCAAACATATGTACTGCTGTTTCAAACTACCCACCAGCTGAATATATTTTGCAGCTTTCAAAATTTGACTGGTGCGAAGATGGCTTTTATAAATGTGATTTATGACAATTTAGGTGCCGAAAACCAGCGTAATTACAAGAATTGTAAATGTTTTCTCTCTGCCTAAGTATCCTCTGCTGAGGAGGACAGCCTCATTTCCTGTGGGCTGGGCTTTTCTACTGAAGACTTCTTTGCAGCCAACAGGCTGCTCGGTTCCATTCTGGGTTTCACTAGTGAAAGATTAACAGAAACTTTTCAGCGCCAGGCTTTCTTTTCCCCAAGGAGCTATCCATTTTCCCATCTCTAAAGAGGGCAGCCTCTCCTAACATATGTTGGAAATTGTTGTTCAACTTCATAGAATATACAAACACAAGACTTTGCTCCATTCATGGTACCACAGCAGGCGTTTCAATGGAATATTTCACTGTCATGGGGAGCGCATCTGCCAGAAGAGAGGTTTTCGAATGAAATTCATGGGCTTTTTCACCATGTATGCTCTCATGTTACTGTAAAACACAAGAGACTTGACTCTTGGTATAAAAATTTTAAACTTTTAACCTACAGTGTGCAGCCTCTATTTGAATTGGATAATAAACGGCCAATTAATCGTTCTTTTGCCAGATGTTAAATAATCCTTACGAGATGCCAAAAAATGGAGCAATCACAATGTCACGGTGACACTTTGCCTGATGCTATCCCCCTTTCTCTCATTATTTTAGAGGACAGCCTAGTCTCTTTCCTAGGTCACAGCTAGAGAGGCAGCAGTAGCAAAGGTTAACTGCCTTGTCCAAGGTTATATGACAAGTCAATGGTTCTGCCAATGGTAGAACCCAGGCTTCCCTATCCCCAGTTCAATGCTCTAGTTTAAAGAGCCCTGAGACAATACTACTGTAAATTATACTGTCATCAGTACTCCCCCTACTCTTCTTTGTTTTCAGTTGCATATAACTCACTGGGTTAAGCGTTGGCTTCAGGACAAAATTTTGCCAATAAAATTTGTGGTCCGTTATTTCTAAAAGCAATTTAAAATTTTGTAGTTAGCTACCTTGGTGGTATGAGCACGCCCTAATCCAAAGCTGACCTCTCCTTGAGCTATGCCCTTGAGTTGAAAAGAAAAGCAAAATTTTCCGCAAAGATAATCAACATTTCACAGAGTTTTGATTGTATTCCTGAAACATTAACCAAAAAGGGATGGGGAAAAGTCAAGGTTTTTATTTTATACAAGAAATGCAGGAACAGTTACAAATTCATCCAGAAAGTTTTCAGCTTTACTTATAAAATACCATTATAAACCAATATCGGAGAATAGTGTTGTTAACTTATGTCTCAGCTGTCCCCCTGAGAGAGTGCACTGTATACCACCATGTTTATGGGGACGTGATATTTCCCTGGATCTATATATTGTAAGGTTACATATTATTATGGGGTTGTGCTGAACACAAGTTATTATTTCATTTCTTAGCTTTTTAAACAACCTTTGCTCCAAAAGAGTCAATGTACTGAATGAGAAAACTATAAAAGTATTAAGAATAAGCACCCCATCAAACATTACATTTGACAAAATCTGTGAAGGAACAGGAACAAAAGGGAAGTATATTAAAATGGAGAAAAAAAAGCAGGAAAGCAAAACAGGCCCAAAGAGATACACATACACACACACACATACATATACATATATATATATATATATATATATATACACATGTATATGTATATATATATACACATGTATATGTATATATACATATGAAGCAGTTGTAGTATAAGGGGAATGGCACTGTCCCAGAGGTTGAACTCTGTTTCTAGTACTAGTTCTGCTACTAACTTGCTGTTTGACCTTGGAGAAGTAATCTAACTTCTGTGAAGCTGAATTTTTTTGCCTGAAAAATTAGGATATTGGACACCATTAGCTCAAAAGTCCCTTTTAGTTCTAATAGTTTGCAAATCGATATTCTCAAACAAAAGCTGAAAAAATAATGTGGTGAAACAGCCCCAAATTTATAATCCAAACTTAAGTGGAGTGCTGCCCTCGTGATCCAGAGAAGTCTCAAATTATAATTTCCCTTTGGCTTTGTTTGCCACAAAGTGGCAAAGTCAAAGCTGCCAACATTAGATGGTTTCAAACCAATAGGTTTGCATTTTATTCATGTTTTCTCCTTCAGGAGCAGTATTATTTAATTATATACCTTTTAAATAAGCCAAGTAGCCACAATTTGGAGCCAGCTATAAGTACTTATTAATGGACAGCTCTGGGGTTTTTTACCCCCCTTTATTGAGCTGAAATCTTCCTTTATGCGAGTCCCCCTTATTTCTCCTAGTTTTATGATCTAGGACCAAGAATATCTGGTTGAATCCCTCTTGACACAGCGGCCTTTGGAATTCTTGGACATAACTACCATATTCTCCCTAGAGTTTTTTCTTCTCTAGGCTAAACATCCTCAGTTCCTTTAATGCAGAGGTATCAAACACACAGTGGTATAACCGGGTGAGCGTGTAACTGGGAAATATTTAACAAAAATAAAAATACAATAAAACATAGATGACATTACATTTTTAAACCAAGTCAATATGCAGCCCCCATAAGGATTCTTAAGTACAGATTAGTGACCCCCTTTCTGTTTGAATTTGATACTACTGCTTTAACCAACACGGCATGCTTTCAAGTCCCCTCACTATCCTTGTGATCTTCTACTAGATATTCAGCTTGTTAAAACTTCAATATTTCAATGGCTCTGTGATTATCAACATAGGTACTGCTGTCACAGGTACAGGTTGCAACCCGTCCATACTTTTTCATCCTGTGTTGATTCTTGTTCATACCCTCTCACAAATCTTCTAGAGAGATTCTTTTTAACATATTAGAGGCCTCCTTGTAGGTATTTACCATTTCATGAATTTCAGTGCAGCACTCAAGACCATTCATCTTATCTCTCATTCCTACTCTATGATCAATCTACTTTCTTTTCTAATCTTGTATTTGTTTCTTTGCTGATATCTTTTACCTCTTTTCTTGGCCATAAGTCATTGTTGATAATAGGCGATGGCCTACTTACATGGCCTCTTCAACTCTCCATTGCCCTTTGGTAAAGCAAAGTGAATTTATATTTCAGATATGACCCAACCAGGGCAAAATAGAACATAACTATTACCTCTCTTTAGGTACCAGAATAGCATTAACTTTTTTTAGCTACCATTGATTCATATTGAGCTTGAAGTGCGAGAAAACTCCAAGATACTTTTTTTAGCTAGGCAATGGAGTTAAGTGCCTTGTCCAGGGTCACCCAGCTAGTGTTATGTGTCTGAGGCTGAATTTGAACTCAGGTCCTCCTGAATCCAGGGCCAGTGCTGTATCCACTGCGCCACCTAGCTGTCCCCAAGATACTCTTTCATAGGAACTGTTTTTTAGCCACATCACCCCATCCTGTGTTCGTGTATAATGTGTCTTTCTTCAAATCCTCTAACATAAATATCTCCTAACATAAATATTTCTGTCTTTTCATCTTTACCAACTTGTTGTGTATATGGTAAAACCTAAGATTTGTTTTAATTTTAATTTTTGTTAATTTAATTTAATCTAATGAGGAGGGGGCGAAAGGAGCTGACTAAAGAGATTGATATGAATACCTAGAGAAGGGGTTGGGGAATCTCTGGCCTTGAGGCCACATGTGGCCCTCTAGGTCCTCAAGTGTGGCCCTTTGACTGAATCCAAACTTTATCCATTTGTTCTGTGAAGTTCAGATTCAGTCAAAGGGCCACACTTGAGGACCTAGAGGGCCACATGTGGCCTTGATGCTACAGGTTCCCCACCCCTGACCTGGAGTATTCAATGATGAACTCAGTTCAATGATGAACCTTTAAAAAGTCGTGGAACAATCTTTCATACAGTTGTGAATAATTTACATTTCTTTTCTTGAAAAATTTTTCCCTTTCTTTTGACTGCTTACTTATTGGCAAACAGCTCTATATATCTTTTTCAAATCTTAGTTCATCAAGGAGTTCCCTTTGTATTATCAGAATTTCATTATGGAGAGCTTCCTTCCTCTTAAACCAACTTCCCACTCCAAATATTATGCCATCAGATACTACCAATCCTTTCTTTGAGCCCTTTAAAATATGTTCTCCCCAAATCAAAAGTATATGTGAGACTACACCTGGCTTTCCTCTCTTTATTATCAAATCTCTAAGTGGTCACTTGCCTCCAAGATTCCTATCATTTCTAATCCAGCAATCAGTTTCTCTAGAACGAAGACCAACCTGCCCTGTGTGCAGATATACCTGTACACAGGCCTATACAGAAAAAGAGTGATTGTGTGTTTGTACACACACACACATGCTTGTACACATGTACACACATGCATGTGTGTAGGTTTGCCTAAATACTGTAGCAAACTTATGAAAACTGATGAAACATCAGATGCAAAACACAAATGTACTAAAATCCATCCACCCCATTTCACCTTGCAAATGACTTCTAGACACTCCCCTCTGCTCCCTTGAATCTTAAGCTCTCTGTTCTCAGTTGGGAGAGGTTGGCTTTGTTTATTTAGTGGTTTAAATGTTGCCAAAAACTCTAGTAACTCTCTAACGTTCAACAACAATTTGAACTACTGAGCTTAAACCAAAAAAAAAAACTGTAATGAGAACATTAGTTATTGGTTAGTGAAACAAATAATGATAATGGCCCACATTTGTACAAAGAGCTCTCCTGGCAACAAAATCTATGAAGTTTTCAGAGCAACTATTATTATCTCCATTTTCAGATGAGGAAACTGAGGATCAAAAGAGATTAAATGATTAAACCATGATTCCTCGGTCAGTAGGCATCAGAACCCGGATTTCATTGCTATGGGACATGTTTGAATGTTTGCCATGTCCCCTTATGGATTCTAAGCTCCAGGTGAGCAAAGACCATGTCATCCCTTACAATTTGTATATTTCTAGTTATCTAGCACAATTTATAATTTACTCATAGATGCTTTTTGAAGATGAACTTAACGATAATTATTATATGTTAACTGGTTGTGTTCCTGGAGTGACGCTCAAGGGGAGACAAGGTGCCTAGAACTAGACCATCTAGTTCATGTCATCTAGTTCAATCCCTTTCTTTTACAAAGGAGAAAACTCTCTTCAATGGAATGGCCAAACAAAGTTAAATCATTTGCCCAAAATCTGATAGCTTGTTAGTAATAGAGTCAGAACTAATGCTGAAGTCTAGGCTAGTGTTCTTGTTACTTCATGACCTCTGCTTGCTTCTCTGATAACATTCATAGTGTACTTGGGGAACATGTTTGAAAAGAGCCTGCTAAATTCAAGCTATGGGAAAAGAAGTACAAAAAAAAGGAAAACAATTTTTGGATATGAAGTTAAAAAGCAGTAAGGTCACGTGGGACTGGTAAAACACTTTGCCAAATTGCTAAACTTTGGGAATTGCGCTCTCTGTAGCTGTGAACATGATGTGAGGTAGGCCAAAGCAGACAGTCACACTGCCAAAAATTTCAGGTACTAGCATTTTCATTTTCGTTTTTTATTCTGTGACTGATCTGCAGTTAATACTAGAAATACCGTTAATATTTTGAGCATGGCTATTAATTTCCTATCAGAATTATTTTCCTTAAATAGGTAATTTTTTTAAAGGCTTACTTCATTCTTAAATGTGATTTTACTATGTACTGATGCCAAGCATTTTTCCAGTCGAGCACATCTCCAATTTTCTTTTGGAAACCAATAGGAAAATTGGATTTCCCCAGAAGAAATTCAACTTTATAGCAAATGTTGCTGGAATACATCTGTTGCATCGAGTGGTGGATACTGGGGGAAAAAAAACGGTTATGATAGTCAATGAGAGGCAATATGGGATAGTGGGTAGATGGCTAGTCTTGGAGCCAGAAAAATCTGAGCCTCTAATATATGCTAACTATGGCAACTGGGGCAAGGCACTTAACCTCTCATTGTCCCAAGTAGTGCTCCAAAGTTATAAGTTACAGAAGAATGACTGATGGCATCAATGGAAATAGTTTCCACAGTGGGATTTACCCTCACTGATAAAATCACAAGTCCAGACCAACCTCCCTACAGCCACTCCCCAAAAGCTAATATCAACACAATGCTTTATACTTAGCAATATTATTTATATACATTCTCATTTAATCACCACAGCAATCCTCTAACACAGGTTGTGAATGTCAGTAGAACTTTACATGGAGAAATTAGCAGATGGAAAAACTGAGACTTAGAGAAGTGAAATCGTGTATGAACATACAACTAGTTAAGGATTAGAAACAGGATTCAAACCTGGGTCACTCCTGACTTTAAGACCAACATTCTTTTCACTATAGAAGGTGATAGGGTCTTAGAATAAGATTGGTACTTTTACATGTTTTCTGGCATCAAGACTGCAAAATAGCATCCCTACAATTAATGACATGCAATCACAGGGCTAGTTAAGACCTCTAGCAAGTAATACAGTCAATTCTCTACTCCCCCCAGGCAGGACTTCTACCCTACTATACATGTACCAGAACGATAAATAGCCAGTCCATTCTTATAAATATCCAGGTATGAAGAATCCACTTTCCCTTGATAACATATTCTAATATTTTACAGTCATTATAGGCTGTTCTTATTGATTAGTCCAAATCCTCCTGTTGCAATGTAAACCCCTCTTCAGAGGGCCCTTTTTAACCAACCAATTATATGTAGCTATGTTTTCTGAGCAGTACAATGATTTTAGATAAGAAAACTATGTTTCAGTAACTTGATAATTGGTGCTACAAGTTGTCTTGATTTTATTTTTAATCACTTTTATCCACACTTTTGGGGAAGTTTTCAAAACTAATGATTAAAAGAAAACTCAATAAGGAAAGAGCAAATGCACCAATGAATCAGTATGTAAAGCAACTGACTCAGCTGGGCAGCACATAACAATGCAAAGAGCGTGATATTTGGAAACAGAAGACCCGAGTTCCAAACCTAGCTCTGCTTTTTACTATCTTTATGGTCTAAGACAAAGCACTTGTTTGTTCAGGGCCTCAGTTTCCTCCAATGTAAAATTATAGGTATATTGTACATGATCTCAAAAGACATATCCAGCAACATAGTCCATAGGAAAAGACATTAGATTTGGAATAAGATGACCTGGACTTGAGTCTTGGCTCAGTCACTGGGTCTATTTTAAACTCCTTTTTCTCATCTGTAAAAAGAGGGGAGTTGGACTCAATGGCCTCCCTCGTTCATTCATTCATCTCATTCATTCATTCATTCATTTATTCATCTCTGAATCTGTGTTCTTAAATCCTATATGATACATTAGTAGAGATTAGTTAGACATACAGGGAGTTAAGTAATGAAGTAGGAATGGCATGAATTGCAGTTTCATAATCTAAAAGTACTTAGAAATGGGGGGGGAAGTAAAAGGAAAGAAAAAAATAAGCATTTATTAAGCTCCTACTATGTGCCAGATTCTTTACAAATATCTTATTTGGGGAGGGGGATGCAGGGGAGAAATAGGTTTTAGATGACTATACCCAGAGTCAATAAAGCTATTCCCATTCTAGTGTAGACCCTCATTATTATATGCCAGAACTATTGTGATAGATTCCCAATAGAGCTTCCTTCCTCCATTTTTCCCCCACCCCACAAATCCACTATCTATATACAACTGCTAGAATAATATTTTTTGTTCTTAGATTTGACAATAGCATTATTATGCTAAGAACTTTTCCATGGATTCTAGTTTCTTTCTTTTTTTTTTTTTTTGGTGAGGCAATTGGGGTTAAGTGATTTGCCCAAAGTCACAGTGTTATGTGTCTGAGGTCACATTCGAACTCAGGTCCTCCTGACTCCAGGGCCAGTGCTCTATCCACTGCACCACCTAACTGCCCCAATCTTAGTTTCTTAATGACTATGGTTTGGAATTAGAAGGAAACTTAGAGATGCTTCAAATTTGTGAAAATAAAGTTCACACTTCATTGGTTGGCATTCAGGGTTGGCAGCCTTCACAATCAGGAGCCATCACACTTGGTTGTGATGATCACATAGGACAGAGATTCTAAAATTTATTTGGCCTACCACTCCCTTTTAAAAAAAACTACTCAGCACCCCCCTGGAAATCTACTTTCTTTAACCCTTTCGAGGTTTTTCTGAAATTAGTATCATTTCAAAAAATACAAAATATTTTTAATGGTGCATCTTAAATTTAATAATTTATTGTAAATTTTTGGGGGTTTTCTTGCATTGAAATGTTGATGTCATGTAACCGTAGAGTATCATATTGTAAACAAGCATGCTGGACTTCCCCACAATGGGTGACATGCTTGCCTGCCAGCACTTGCTTTTTAAGACCTGTCAGCACTGGACTTGACCACTGATAAGTTATAGCTTGCATTTTGTGTGTTTACTTGGAAAATAATGTAATCACAACAACTTTAACATTGTTACACAACAGACGAAAAATGTACAAAATTCTTTTCTTTCCCTATGCTTCCACCAAGCCCTTATTTTTATTCAATGCCATCTAATTGTACCTGAGGCTACTACTGCCCCCCTGGATTGTTCTAGCACCCCCCAGTGGGCAGTATCACCCACTGTAGGAACCTATGAAAGGACATAGGTAGAAGAATTGATATCTCCATCAAGGCCTGAGTAATCTACAGGAACCTAGCAAATAGAACTTGTTTTAGGAAGAGCAGTTGAGAATAGGACAGAGAGTAAATGAACTTCCTGGGGGCCAGATCATGGAGATCTCTAGATAAGGGAGAGAGAAGAACAAGACCTGAAACCCCAGATGGGAAGTGTATGGGCCCATCTACCTGTCCTCTGGTCTCAGGTCTGACAAGGACAGTGACTAGATGAGGTCTATGGCTGCTGATTTGGGGAATGGGGACGGTGGGTGGAAAGTAGATGAAAGAAGGGAAGAAGAAATGAAGTTCCAGCATAGATAAAGGCAAGGGAACATTTTGTAATAGGAACCAGGCAAAAAGTACAATGAGTTGGAAAGAACCAGTGCTGGGGAATGAGGTCAAAGGCAGAAGGAGAGTTAAAATTAGGAATTGACAACACTGTCTAAAAGGCAGATGGACAGAAGTCAAGGTCCTCCTCATCACTGGTTGTAAGATTCAGTAAGATTCAGTGCAAAGTGATAAATGAAGACAATCTACAAAATGAGCATGGATTCAGTTTGCTGCATTTGATTTTAAGTTTAAGGGGTTCTCTCAACTTATATAAACTAATTCCTTCAGATTGCAATCACCTTTCTTTACCTCCATGGAAGATGGCTTTAGGCCCCAGATAGGGATGTATTTCTTTTCCAGTGTTGAGGGTGAGGCCTCTAAGGGTCCACAATCAGGAGCCTAGGGCAAGGGCTCTTAACCTATCCTCTGGGAACTAGGTTTGCTTTTTTTTTTTATATTTTGATAACTATTTCAGTATAATTAGTTTATTTTGTAATCCAATGCATTTTCTGCATACAAAATATTCTGAGAAGAGGGTCCATAGGCTTCACCAGATTGCCAAAAGAGTACTTGATATTAAAAAAAAAAAAAAGATTAAGAAGTCCTGGTGCCTTCGTTCCTTAACCCTAGAAATGACCAAAATGGAGAAATGGGTAACCCTTAATCATTAGGATACCATTTTCTGTTGTGGAAGCTTGGGGAAAAGCAGATTCAGGAAAGCAGAAAAAGTAGAAAAGGATGGACCTAATGCTTATAGTTGTATTATAAGATTAAAGGTTTAGAACTAGAAAGGACCTTAGAGGTTATCTGGTATCCTCACCTTCTAAATAAAGAAACTGATGCTCTCTGATGTTAAATGACTTCACATGGATCTCACAGGTACGTGTTGGAGACCAGTCTTTTTTGGCTCCAAGTACAACATAAAACCTGTCACCTTTTGTAATAACATTTTGTAGTAAATCTCCTAGTTTCCAAGCCTAAGGAGTTGGAACTCTTGAACACAGTAGGCTCTTAATACATCTTTGTTGAATGAAGGAATGAGTGTTGTCTTTTACCAGTAAGAGAACAAAAAGGAAAGGAAAGAGTGAGGCCCTACCCCATATCAGCTCAAAGTGGTAGGAAACTCAAGAGAGGTAAGGGGAGGTGGTGATAGTGAAAATCCAGGAGATGAGTGGTTTCCAACCTTTATTTCCATCCACTTTTCTTAAAACAATCTATTCAAAGAATTTTCTTTGCTTATATTTTATCAAGATAAAATGAAGTATCTATTATTTGTATAACCCAATAAACATATCTTAAACACATAAGATATATTCAACACATATAATATATAAAAGGGTCCACATTTTAAACTATTAGCACTGATAGAGTTTTCTTAGTGGAGATTCCAGTACTATAATTATAAGTTTTATCATTTCATTTTTATGAAGACAATGTAATATATACGTGTGTGTGTGTGTGTGTGTGTGTATCGTATTGATAAAAATTTGGTGCAGTTTTTATAGTTATAATTTATAAAAACAACCATAATGATGTTATTAATGTGGCTTATTTTCTCATGTAATGCTTCTCAAAATGTGACATTGATGATTTTCCTGTCCATAATTCTTCTTTAACCACTAATTAAGATCAATATTTTGTCTTTATAATAGTTATAGCCAGAAAAACTCTGCTTCATACAAAGAACATGTTATAAGTGGTTATAAAATTTTTATCACTTCATTTGGTAAACCAGAGAGCTCTTTAACTTGTACGCTTCAAGTACAAATGCTTGTTTCAACTTAACTATTATAAGACAACTCTAGATTAGATTGTAAGTTCTTTGAGGTAGAGACTGTTTTTTTTTAACTTTCTTTGTATCCCCCAGTACTTAGCACAATGCCACGCACACAGTAGGCACTTAACAAATTCTTATCAACTTATTAGGACAGAGTAGGATAAAATGTATCATATTTGTCCATGGCAAGCATAATCCATTCATATAATTAAACATCTAGGTTTTTAAAATAAAACAAGTATTATTTATGTGGACTGGCAAAGTGATGTATATGCAGGTTTTTATTTTCTTCTATTTCATTTGCAGTACAGTTATTTTTTTTTTAAATTGGGAAACATCAAAATAATTTTTGTAAATATATTATCCATAGCCCTGTTTTTAAAAGCCAGTCACTACATCCTTCTGGATCAGAGGACCTGCACTGATATATTTAGAATATTCAGACTTTGAAATGTATCTAGTATAAACAAGTCTCAGGAGGAAGTTTTTTTTATTATAACATCAATTTGTTTCATTTTTATAATTATCACAAAGAAAAATGGTAATTTCTTCTTTTAAAAAGCTCAAACACCCTCAAAAGTACTTTGACACAAAAAATCCAGTATATTTTATGATAATAGTGCCCTATGCTCTGCCCCAATATTATAATTTTTCCAATTTTCCTTTAATAAATTTGTTTTTATAAATTAGATTATTTTCATAACAACTTGAAGAGGTATAGGTGGCTCCTCACTTCTATTTCTCCACACAAAGGATTATTTGCCTTGGGCTGGAAATTTGTTTCACTCTGTCTTTTTGTGGGTTCTCCTGCTTTAGAATTTGTCTAGAGCCATTTTTTCACAGGTATTAGAGAGGTTTGGGGGAGAGCTCAAGTAAGTCACTACTTTTACTCCACCATCTTGACTCTGCTCCTCCCATGTAATGACAAAGGATTATTTGTGAAGCATATGATATATCCAGATAACAGATAGCTACTAATTCTGATGGAGCTTTGTTAGTGAAAGCTCTAGTACTATGGTCATACATTCTATCACTTTCATTCTTTAAAATCCATCAATTATATTGAACATTTCTCTTGATGTGGCATTGCCATCAATTGGTCTACAAAGTAACAAATCAGGATTATAGACTCTAGAGCTGTAAGGGATTTCAATGACCATTGATTCCAAAATATTCATTTTACAGATGAGGAAACTGAGGCCTAAGGAAATTTAGTTATTTGTTGATGATCCCACAGTCAGTAAGCAGTCACCCAAATATGGTTTCAAAAACATCTGTTACAGGAGCATCTTTAACTATATCTGTTGCTGCAACCACTTGCAGTTTAAAATATGAAGGTTTTAATTTTTCAATTAATTGATTGCAAAGGTCTTCCAACACAGGGTCAATTTTATATGTAATACAACCATTTGAATTTGCTTTGCATAGGAACAGATAATAGCAATGTTGATCCTATCAAATGAGACTTTTTACACTTGGCAATTCTGTAAGCAGACTTATATGATGTAACCAACCCTTTTGATATCACAGACAAGGTTTTTGAAAAACTGTTTGGGTTTTTTTAATTAAGATAATCTAATTTTCATTGAAAAATTTCTTTAGTCATGCAATATCTATACATACATTTTAAATAAGTTATTTCAATTTATTAGGGTATATGTTCTCTGCTGCTAAAGCAATCATTCAAAAGAAGCAGCAGTTTTTCCTTTCCATCAATAACAGTATTTATTAAACTCAATGATCAATGTAGTGGCTCCTTTCTTTGGATTTAGGCCTTATATTGTACATTTCTGTATTTCTAGTGCTTAAACTGTCTGTATTGTCTTTGCTCATACTAGTTTACTCCAATGGATTTTAAAATTAAACTGGTCATGTATTTATCCATTACAAAGGAATAGTATTTCACTTGTTAAAAATTAAACAATAAATCATTTTAGAAAATTGGATTTAAATTTAATTATTGAAAATTTCAAATTATTCAAAATTTCAAATGGTCTACAACCATTCTTGAGTTGTTTCAATTGAATAACGATGCTGCTTTTTTGGAAGCCAGCTTATTATATTATACTCAGCAAAATGAATAATGCTAAGAAATATAACAGATATCATGGGACTTTTAACTTTCAAACAAAGGTTGTTGAACGTTGTATATGTATTTCACATTCAAACAGTGCAAATAGTGTCATTTCATCACTCATCTGAGGTCCTTAGGCTAAACTGGGAGGTCTTCAAGAGAAGCCTAGATGCCACTTGTCAATTACGTTATAGTGGGAATTCTTTTCATGTACAGATCGGAATAGATGGTCACTGGTGTTCCATCTGACTCTCAAGACCTGTGATTCTGTGAACTTGCCCCCACGATTGTAGTAATCAATCGCACACATGTTGAGATTCAGTCCATACTGAGTTAAACTCCACCTCATTTTTTAAAACTATATGAAACAGTCCCTACATTGCATTCACTGTTACTTGGAATGAATTTCCCATGTTAGTCTTGATTCTGTTAACTTTGACTTAAACTTTGTTTTCATTGAAAAAAGCAGACAAATATAAGTAGGAGTTGTACTAGAAAACATCCAATAATTTTGGCCATTGCTTCTAACCACCTACCATCCGAAGGGGATACTCAGTAGTTTGGAAGACTCTGCAATAGAGAGTGCCAGATGGTTGGAGCACAGGTGGGCTAATGCAGAAGAGAGACAGCATCATGAGATAGGGAATGGAAGAAATTGGTAGCTCCTGCTCCCCAATCTGGGGTCTCTTAGCATCACATATTTACACAGCACCAAGGGAATACTTCCATATGCGTGTGGTACAGTCAGAAGAACAATTGACCTTGAATTGCAGTTCCATTACTTGCTACCTGTGTAACCTTCAACAAACCTCAGTTTCCTCATTTTAAAAAAAACAGCAAGTCCAAATAGATGATAGCAGAGATTCTTTCCATCTCCAAATGTTCTTTCTGGAAACAGGGTCACGGATCAAAAACTTAGAGCTAAAAAGACTTTTAGGCTCATCTAGTTTAACCTCCTCATCTTACAGATAAGGAAGTTGACACCACCGAGATTAAGAGATTGTTAAAATGTTGGAGATGTGGGAAAATTGGAATGCTAAGGCATTGTTGGTGGAGTTGTGAAATGATCCAACCATTTTGGAGAGCAATTTGGAACTATGCCCAAAGGGATATAAAATTGTGCATACCCTTTGACCCAGCAATACCACTTCTAGGTCTGTATCCCAAAGAGATCATAAAAATGGAAAAAGGACTCATATGTACAAAAATATTTATAGCAGCTCTTTTTGTGGTGACAAAGAATTGGAAATTGAGGGGATGCCCATCAATTGGGGAATGGCTGTACAAGTTGTAGTATATGAATGTAATGGAATACTATTGTGCTATAAGAAATGATGAGCAGGCAAGCTTCAAAAAAACTTGGAAAGACTTAACATGAACTGATGCAGAGTGAAATGAGCAGAACCAGAAGAACATAGTACACAGTAACAGCCACAATGTGCGATGACTGACTTTGATAGACTTGGCTCTTCACAGCAATGCAAGAATCTAAAACAACTCCAAAAGACTCATGATGGAAATCGTCATCTACATCCAGAGAAAGAAATATGGAGTCTGAAAGCAGATGGAAGCATACTATTTGCTCTCCTTTTCCTTTGTTGCTTTGTTTTATTGCTTCATTCTTGTGATTTCCCTGCATTCGTTCTAATTGTTCTTTACATCATGACTAAGGGGAAAATATGCTTAATATGAATGCATAAGTAGAGCCTGTATCAGATTGCACATTGTCTTCAAGGAGGGGGGAGAAAAGTGGGAGAAGGAGTAAAATTAAAACTCAAAATCTTATGGAAATGAATTTTGAAAACTAAAAATCAATTAATTATCAAGAAAAAATATAAGGTCATACAGTTATTAAGTGGCAGAACTAGGATTCAGACCCAGGTCTTCTGAGTCCAAATCTAGTACCCTTTCCCCTATACCACAATGGTTCACAAACACACTAGTTAGCTGGAAATGTTTCCTTTCCCCAAGTTACTTGGAAATGTAAAATATTAAGAATTGGAAGATTCCTTAGAAATCATCTAATCCTTACTTCATAGGAGGCCCAGAGAGGGGAAATTACTTGACGAAGATCACACAGCTGATCTGAAATTAGAACCTATCTCCTAACATTTTTATGTGTCCCTTAACTACTTTGGGGGTTCATTATCACTAAATTCCTGTGTGTGGCTACAACAGGGACTAAAAGCACATGCATAACACCAAACAAAACCAGTCAGAATGAAAAACACAATCAGGTTATTGCATTTTTATTATTTATTATTTCATTTTTTAGCTTTGTTAATAAACATGCCTTCATTTCTACATTGCTTTAAGGTTTCCATTGTGTTTCCCTCACAATAAACTTGGGGCATAACTGCTGGATTAGAGGAAATACAACTCAGAAGACGTTTTTTGTTGACACCTTCTAAATTTTGTTGGCCTAGGACAAAGTCCTGGTCGCTCAACCAGTTATAGATCTAATAGGTCTAAACCCTAGCTGGTTCAGTGTACTTTGGGTCAGAGTGATCAAATCCTACTTCTTTTGAACTCCTTCCAGAAAAAGGAAAGGAATGTTACAACTTAATCACATGCAAGAGAAAAACCATTGCTTAGGCACTTGGAGTAGAAATCTGAGAAGAAGGAAAGTAAGAAGGGGGTACTAGCAGCATCACGTATTTAACAATCCATCCACTTAACAACCATTTATTAAGTAGGGATTCTGTACAGAAACTTCTGCTAGGCCCTGGGGATGGACAAAGTTGACAGAAGATAATCCCTGCCCTCTAAGAGTCTAGGAGGGCCAGAAGACAAATAGCTCTAATAAACAATAGTGATAAGTGCATTAGAGAGGTATAAGAACAAAGTTAGACATAAGGCTGGACAGTGAAGGTCCTTACTGAGCAAGAGATAAGGGAGGCAATCTTTCTGCAGAAGGGAACATTGAAGTTGAGCTTTAAAGTCTTGGTCAAAACTGGTGAAGAGTGGGAAGAGAGCACATTCCAGGCAGAAGGTAAAATGGGAGTCAATGCAGAGGGCTGGATTCTTGTTTGTCCTTTGTTCTCCAAGACGGCCATGACATCAGGGAGGTTAGGCCATGATATTCAAGTGAATTGGATTTAAATGAGGGAGGGCTTTGCAGTCACCAGCCTCTTTTCTCCTCTGGAGCTATCTGGGTCTGGTGGCCAGATATAGATCAGGATGACTCGAGATGGAGCTGCATGCCTTGGCCTTTTTAAACTAAGGTCTTTGATAGGTCTCAGGTTGACTAAGGTAATGCTCATTCCGTGAATAAGTCTTAATTAGAAATGAGGCAGAAAATAGCCTTTTTTAACCTAGGTTTCCCCTCACCCCCCAAAAAAAATCAATCCGGGAGAGGAAGACCTTCAGGGTGTCTAGCCAAAACAGAAACAATTGCTATTTTCAATTCATTCTGAACCAATCAGGGCCCAATCAATGACTAAGTAGGGCTTGGCCTGGGATCTTTTATTGGCCAATCAATGAAAGCCAAAGTGATTGGGGTTAAGGCGGGTCTTTAAGAAAGAAAAAAAAAGCTGCATGTCAGGGCATCACCTCTCTAATGTACTGGACCTCTTCAAGAACAAAGGACCAACGGCAGCTTCTGGGAGTAGAAAAGCAGATGCCCACTGGGGACCAAACTGGAACTGGCCAGTTGGAGAACATGGCCGCCTTCCTTCCTTCCTTCCTTCCTTCCTTCCTTCCTTCCTTCCTTCCTTCCTTCCTTCCTTCCTTTCCTTCCTTCCTTCTTCCTTCCTTCCTTCCTTCCTTCCTTCCTTCCTTCCTTCCTTCCTTCCTTCTTCTTCTTTCTTTCTTTCTTTCTTTCTTTCTTTCTTTCTTTCTTTCTTTTTCTTTCTTCTTTCTTTCTTTCTTTCTTTCTTTCTTTCTTTTCCTCTGTCCATGTAGGGTATCACACCCTTACCTGCAGGTGCTCCACCCAAAGGGAATGTAAATTTAATCTCTGCAGGGTATATTAAGGGAAAGAGGGAAGTCTATTTTGGCAGAAGTGTAGAGCAGGACAAGGTGAGCAGAATGAGTTCAAGTAAAAAAGAGTTTGGTACCAGTCAGTTAGAAGGCCTTGAATGCCAGGCATGGGAATTTGAACTTTGAAGATTTGAGTTCAAATCCAGACTCAGATATTTACTAACTGTGTGACCCTGGACAAGTCACTTAACCTCTATCTGCCTCAGTTTCCTCATCTGTAAAACTAGGATAATGAGAGCACCTACCTCCCTAGGTTGTTGTGAGGAATCAAATGAGATGATAATTGTAAAGCACTTAGCATGGCTTCTGGCACATAGTAAGTGGTATATAAATCTTTATTATTACTGTTATATGAGCTCCAGTGACACTGGTCTCCTTGACCTTCTTTCCAAACTCCAGAGCATATTCACTGACAGCCCCATGCCTAGAACTCTCTCCCTCCTCATCTCCACCTCCTAGCCTCTGTGTTTACTTCTAGTCTTAGTCAAAATCCCACCTTCTGCAAGAAACTTTTCCTAGTCTCCCTCAATGCTAATGCCTTCACTCCGCTGATTATCTCCAATTGAGATTTGTTTGTATACAGTTGTTTACGTGCTGCTTCCCCATTAGGTGATGAACAATTCAAGAAAAGGGAATGTTCTTTGGCTTTCTTTGTAACCCCAGAACTTAGCACAGTGCCTGGCACACAGCAGGCAACTATGGTCTAACGATCAGAACTTTGTCCTAGGGCAACAAAATGTGTTGTTGTTCAATCATGTCTGACTTTGTGTGACCCTGTGAATCATCGCGTGCCAGGCCCTGCTATCTTCCACTATCTCCCAAAGTCTAAGCAAGCTCATGTTCGTTGTTTTCATGACACAATTTATCCATATCATCCTCTACTGTCCCCTTCTCCTATTGCCTTCAATCTTTCCCAGTGTCAGGGTTTTTTCCAATGGGTCCTGTCTTCTCATTATGTGGCCAAAATATTTAAGCTTCAGCTTCAGTATTTGACCTTCCAGTGAATAACCTGAATTAATTTCTTTAAGTATTGACTGATTTGATCTCCTTGCTGTCCAAGGAACTCTTAAAATTCTCCAGCGTCACAATTCAAACGCGTTGATTTTGAGGCGCTCAGCTTCCCTTATAGTCCAACTCTCACAGCCATACATTGCTACTGGAAAAACCATAGCTTTGACTGTATGGACTTTTGTCAGCAAGGTGATGTCTCTGCTTTTTAGTATGCTCAACAAAGTTTAGCGTTTGTCAACAACACCACGGGAGTTGTAATAAATGCTAATTGACTGACTGACTCATACCCCTCACACTAGATTCCTCTCTCACCTAACAGACAATTTTTGTTGCCCTTTTGGGCAGCTTTTCAAACCCTGCCCCAGTTTGCCTCTCAGGGATATCTTAACCAAATGTTCAAAGCTCAGTAGGGTGCCCAAAAGCAGTGCCTTCTTCTTGATAAGGAAAAAAAAAAAAGAAATTCAAGTTGGCCTCCTGGTTGCTGCCCTGGGCCTCAGTTCTTTTGAGTAATCATTTATCTTCATGGGACTTTCATTGTGTTCCAGATTGTGTGCTCGATATTTAGTGCCTGAGCATTCCTCTTTTAAATAACTCTAATCTATTAACAGGCTTTTATTCCATTCATTCTCCCATTTTCTGTTTATTCTATTATCAGGTTGTTAAGTGACCTTTTAGAGGATACATAGTTTTATCTGCATCATTGCTGGGCAATGATTTTAGATGACAGCTTGCATTCTGCTGAAAACCTGTGCATTTTAATCAGGGAAACCCATTATAATATCACTTGTATTTCATATTTTTCTACTCATTTCATAATGGCAACAGTGTCACGAAATGTTTCCCCCCCCCCATTCATTTAATGTTTCCCAAAAAATACCATTTCTTTCATGGCATTAATTATCAACTAAAATATGACCAGATCCAAGAAGGAAAAACTAACAATTGTAATAAATCATATATACATATAGATGATTATGGAGATGTGATATATAAATGACTTATATAATAGCAATAATAAATAAAAAATAAAATAAAATAAAATAAAATGTATAATAAATATACATATATTTAAACTGAATTCTTAAGTTCTGTCAAAGGGCTTAAAGGGGCCTTAGAGATAATAGATTCAAACCTTCTTGTTTTACACCTGGGGAAACTGAGGCCCAGAGAAGTTAAGAGACTTGCCCAGGGTCATAAAGTGCTAAGTAATTAACTTTCTAGAAAACTGAAGCTGCAAATTGTTTAGTACAATCAGAAGCATTGAACCTACTTCCTATATTATTTGTGAATGACTAGAAGAGAAATTAACATTCTACTATAAAAGAAATATAAATCAGGCCATCGATATCAGCATGTACCTTTTCATATTTAAAGTATAACATACAAATCGGCAGCTCTGATGGTTTTTGTTGTGTTTGTGTGATAAATTTATAACACTGCTCAAAAGGGCTCTTAATATAGAGCAACACTCAAGGCTTTCCACAAGGTTTGTTGCAAGCATAAGGCTACCTGAGACAACCTTGGGTCCTTTAACTTAGATCTAGTCCTCTTAGTACTGTTCCAAACTGCCTAATAGTCCTCACTCTATCCTTTAGGCAGATGAAAGGATGATTACCCAAGAGGCAGGTTTGGTTTATTGGAAGAAACACCCTATTTGGAGTCAGAGTACCTGGGTTTCAATACGGGCTGTACTCTTTATTTCATGTCTGACCTTTAGCAAATCATTTCTCTATGGGACTCCAATTCCTCATCTGTAAAGGGTTCACAGCTAGCTAATACAATGGAGAGAGCACTACAACTGGAGTCAGGAAAACCCGAGTTTCAAGTCTGGCCTCAGATACTCATTAGCTGTGTGATCCTGGGCAAGGGGCCCTGCCTCAGTTTCTTCATCTGTAAAATGAGGCTAATAGTGGCACCCACTCCTCAGGGTTGTTGTAAAGGTCAAACGAGGTGATGTTTGTAAAGCACTTTGCAAACCTTAAAAAAAACCATATAAATACTAGTTATTTTTATTACAATGAGAGGATATAATAGATGACTTCCATGTTCCCTTCTGTTCTCGCTCCTATGGTTTTAATGTACAGAGAGACTGGCCTTTTTGCTATTCTCTGCATGTGACATTGAATCTCCCTTTGCAATAACTATATCTTTCATGCCTAGAATGCACTCCCTCCTCATTCTTGCCTCTTAGACCCCTTGGCTTCTTTCAAAACTCTGCTCAAATACCATTGGCTGGTACCTTCTCTACAAAAAAAAAATTACACTTATCTTATACACATTTTCTATAACTTATTTTCAGATATGCTGATTCCTCCAATAAAGCATATACTTGCTGCGAGCAGAGAATATTTAGATTTTGTCTTTGTATCTGAGTACCTAGCATAGTGCCTAGAAAATAATAGAGGCTTAAATAAATGCTTATTGGTTGGTTGGCTGATTGATGACAGCAGACTGAGCTGAACAATATCCTCTGTTACTTCGTAGGTATCAATCACCCTGAACCGATTAAAAAATAATTGGGAAATATTCAACAAAATAAAAGCAGCTGGATCACACAGTAGATAAAGCACTGGACTTGGAATCAGGAAGTCCTTACAAGATGTGTGACCTAGGGTAAGTCACTCTATTTGTTTCCTAAATCATAAAATAGGTATCATACTATACCTACCCTTCCAGGGTTGTTGTGAGAATCAAATGAGCTGCTATTTATAAAGTGCTTAGTATGTACCATATCAATGCTAGCTATATATCAAAGTATTTATCTTCTCAAGGTGGGAGGGGAGGAGAGGAGGGAATTTGGAACTCCAAAATTATGAAAAAAAAGAAAGTTAAAAATCACTTTTACATGTAATTGAGAAAAAATAAAATAAAAACATTCTTTTTTTTTTTTGGTGAGGCAATCAAGGTTAAGTGACTTGCCCAGGGTCACACAGCTAGTATCATGTGTCTGAGGCTGGATTTGAACTCAGGTCCTCCTGACTCCAGGGCCGGTGCTCTAGCCACTGTGCCACCTAGCTGCCCCTTAAAAACATTCTTAAATAAATGCTAGCTAGTATTATCATTGAAATAAATAAAAATACAATGAAATCTAGATAATGTTATTTTGCAGTTTTCTAAGTCAAAACGCTACCCAAAGGAATCTTTATGTATAGCTTAGTGACCCTGTTTCTACTTGAGTCTGACACCACTGTTCTACTTGTTTCTGTGTCTATGGCTACTAAGAGTGAAATGAAAAACTCAGTACTAGATGCTGTGAGAGGCAGCTGTGGCCTAGTAGACAAAGAGTTGATCATGGAGACCAGAAGACTGGAGTGAAGTCCAGCCTCTGACATATCCTGGCTATTTGGCCCTAAACCTCTCAGTGCTTCAGGCAACCCTCCAAGACCATCAGTTGAAGAATAACTGCTGATATGCCTCAGTAGAGGGAGCTTCCTCACTGGGAGTTCCCTATGAAGTTGAAAGATTGCCTCTGGGGAAGAAAAAATAGGAATGGTTTAGCTGCTTGACTGGTTATAAAGGGTTGAGCTAATGAATAATAAAAGTATTCCTAAACAAAAGCAGTCCTAAGTAAAGGAGCCCAGGCTAAAACAGCAAGAGGTGGGGAACTAAGTAATTGACAGTGACTTGTCCCATGCTGCTTACTGCTGACAAGTCTAACAGTTCAGACCATTTCCCCTCCCACCAAAAAAAAAAATTATATGGCACATAATATTCTTAATCCAGTGCTCAAAGATTTGTAAGGGTCTTATGTCTGGCTAGGCAAATACTCTCCAGCTGGAACACATCTCCCAGAAGGACTTGGGGTCAAAGGATGAATGAGTCTCACTATCTTCTTACCAGCCTCCTGGGTGCTAGTTGCCTTGCCTAGACCCAGAGATTGGAGGACTAAATCCATTCGGTTCCAGATTTCCCATCCAAAAGCTGCCTTCTGTTGATTGGTGGGTGAGGGCTTCACCATAGCCAACCCTATCCAGGTCAGCTTCAGCCATGCTTTCCTATCCTCCCCAACACATCCTCTGGCTATCTCTAGTGCTACCCCATGTAGCACCTCCGCACCTTCCTTTCTAGTTCTAGAACCAACATCAAATCAATACCCCAGTGGCTCCAGGAAGGGAATGTCAGCGTTCTGCCCGCTAGCTCCATTTGCCATCTCTATAACTTAGGACACCAGAATATCCCTCTTTGGCCACCACTCCTCTACATGTGTCTTCATGTCACTGTTGGGTCAATTAGGCATGTCCAACTCTTCATGAACCCATTTTTGGGGGGGAGAGGGGTGGTTCTTGCCAAAGATACTAGAGTGGTTTGCCATTTCCTTCAGCTCATTTTACAGATGAGAAAACTGAGACAGAGTTAAGTGACTTCCCCAAGATCACACAGTTAGTAAGTGTCTGAGATCAGATTTAAACTCAGGTCCTCCTGACTCCAGGGCCAGCACTCTGTCCACTGCACCACCCAGCTGCCCCCTATAGGTGTCTGTCAGAATGTAACTTCCTTGAGGACAGGGATTATCTTTGGTTTTGTATTTGTATACTTAGTGCTTAGCATATAATGAACACATAATATTCTTTTTTCTTTCCTTTCTGAAAATGACCTCCAAGGGGTTCATGTTGGAGGTTTAAATCCAAATAATTAGACGTGCAAAGCTTGATGTTAAAGGGCAGAGTAATAGTTTCTCTCCATTCCTTACTCCCCCTCCACAAATGTGCAGAAAGCCACAGAGGTGAGCCAGATCCTAAGATAGACCATGGAGCTGAGACCATGACCTGGAGGCATGAGCTGCTGTAAGAGAAAGCACTTGGAGTGTAACTGGTGCCAAACGGCACCATCCACCTTGCCCAGCATGAGCAAAAGGGGACTTGAAGCTGAGTTAACTGACTCCTCCAGTCTCCTGCCCCTGAACTGTGTGGAAACGGGACGGGGGTGTTGTTGTTGAATGGTTGAACTTCCTAGCTGCCTGTTGCTCTCTCAAAGCTTGGGAGACTGAAGACGATGAACTGCAGCATGTTAGATGGAGTTGCCTTTGGGAGGATGGAGGTAGGAAGTGTTTAGAATGTCACATTTTATGATATAAGTGGCTAACTCTTGACACTTCCTTGCCTGTGCTGCTGACTGCTGACAGGCCTACCTAGTTAGTAAAGATAGACTGATGCATATCGCGACTCCTCTCCCACTCAGCAGATGGTTCTTCATAGTTGTTGTGGTTGAAAAATGAATATCCCTGAAGTTAACCTAAGGATGAGCTTCTCTAAACCACACTGGCTTGGTTCCAGAAATATAGATATTCTATCATGAGGCTGATGGCTAAAGCTTATTCAGCTTAGTAAAAGAAGTCAGACCTTACAAGAACCCATGGTCATTTGTCCACAGAGATGTAGCAGAGGATGTACAACACACTCACCTGAAAAATTAGAAAACCAGCTGACTTCCTGTTACCAGTTTGTCAGTGAACCTGGGACAAGTTGGCATACCTATCTCTATCTGATATAAGGATTGATCATATATAGTTTATATAGTGTTCTAGCTCCTTTGAGGAAGGTGCTAAATCACTAAGACAATTTATTCACACTCCATTAGGTTCTTCCAGGGGTCACTGGTGCAGTGATGTTTTGCAGCCAGTCCCACATAGGGCATGTAAGTAGCAGTGATGCAGTGAATTCCATAACGCTGATACGTGAGCAGTGAATATTGCTTTCCCCAGTTCACATGAGAAATGTCCTAATATAATTCAAATAAGCCAAAGGTTTTCCACATATAGTGCTCAAAGATCTGTCTGTGCCCCAAATTAGGCCCTGAGCAAGTCACCTTTCCTCCGACCTCACCTGAAAAGGCACCACAAAACAGAGTGATTGTCCCTCAGTTAGGGAACATTTGAAGAAATTGTAGTACATGAATGTAACAGAATATTATTGCACCCCAAAAAATGGTGAATAGGAGGAATTCAGAAGGATGTGAGGAAAAGAACAAATTGATACAGAGCAAAGTAAATGGAACCAGGAAAATGATATACATAATGCCTATACTAATGTAAATGAAAACTGTACTACAAGGCAGACAAACTGTAATTGTAATAACTAATCTTAGTTATAAGAACACACATCCTCTGCAGTGAGAGGGAGGGACTATGGATACACGTGCAGAGTACACCATATCACGGGTCCTGGAGTGATGGTTTTGCTTAAGTGTTTTCCTTTGTTACAAGGGACTAGGCACTGTAAGGAAGGGATAAGGAAAATTACTGGGGCATTAAGCCAAAGGCCACAATAAAACTTTTTAAAAGAAATAATAAAATGATAACTAACATAATAGCTAGCATTTATATAGCTGGGGCAGCCGGGCTGTGCAGTGTGATAGAGCCAACTCCAGAGTCAGGAAGACTCATCATTCTGAGTTCAAATCTGGCCTCAGACACTTATTACTCTTGTGATCCTGGGCATGTCACTTAACCCTGTTTGCCTCAGTTTCCTCATCTGTAAAATGAGCTGGAGAAGGAAATGGCAAACCACTGAAGTATCTCTGCCAAAAAACAAAACCAAACCCCTAATGGGGTCACAAAGAGCTGGACATGATTGAACAACAAAATTTATACAGTGCCTGAAGATCTGTAAAGCACTTTACAAATATTATCTCACTTGATCCTTACAACAACTCTGGGAGGTGTGGGGCTCTTACTATCCCCATTTTTCAGATGAGGATACTGAAGCAAACAACGGTTAAGTCACTTGCCCAGGGTCACAAAACTCATAGGTGTTCGAGGCTGGATTTCAACTCAGGCCTTCCTGACTCCAGCTCCAGCATTCTATCCACTGTGTCACTTAGCAGCCTCTAAGGAAAGAAGAGCCAACCTATTTCTGCTCCAAGGAATACATGTTTTTGTTTTATTCCCTTTTCTCTCATTCTCAAAATCACCCACGCTCACCTGTGTGGAGATAAAAGGGAAAGCCAAGCAGCCAGCCTGTTTTCCTCCTCTGCGCCCCAGGGGGGCACTCACGGAAGGGGAACAGAAGTAGAACACAGCTGGGAAGTGTGCTCCTTCTCCTCTAAGTTTTTCACCCCAGGGAAGAGCCTGGTCGCCAGCAGTGATCTGACACCCATACATTTTGAGCTCTGTCTCCATTTCCTGAATGTGACTCACCACAAAGCTGGAGCCAAAGTAACATTTAGGTAGTATGAACATGAATAGAGGAAAGAGGATCAAATACCTTTTGTTCCCAAAGGGAAACTACACTGAGCAGCAACACCCTACATTGGCATGCTGAGGCACAGTCGCAGGCCACAACTGTGGTTTCTAAACCAATGCCAGGCATTGAAAAGGGGAGGGGGGGAAGACAACAAACCCAAACATACAAAAACCAGCACTGTGATTCAGCAGCAGCAGCAGTGGCAGCAGCCCTTGGCTCTGGGAGGAGATCTCATTCATGCTGTCTCCTATTCCTCAGTTGGTAGATCAATTCTCCTTCTAATATGTTTCTCATGGACTACCATCCATATTCCATTATACGTGTGCGCACATGTGTGCGTGAGTGTACGTGTGTGTGTGTGTGTGTGTGTATGTATTTGTATAAGATTCTGTGTAAGACAAGCACACGGCCTCTGTAGCTGTCACGATGAGGGTCTCTGGCGTTTCTTGTTGTTGTTGTTAGGGATTTCTCCCCTGGTGACTGAAGAAATGGCTCCATTGTTTCATTAGCTGGAAATCTGGATCTCATCTCTGGAAGTGGGATTTGGAACAAAACGATTGCATCTTAATGAAAAGATTGCTCCAGAGTTGATGAGCCCCAGTATTTGGATAAAATGGGGCTCGTGTTTTGTTCTTTCAGAAGTAACATGCCATGCCTTCTCTTGTCTGGGTTTATGTATCATTTCATTCCACTTGCCAGTGTTCTAAATAAAGAGGATACAGCTAGATGTTTGAAATCTTAAAAAAAAAAAGAAAGAAAAGAAAAGAAAAACTGGTGGACTGCAGATTTGTTTATAAAAATGAAAGCTAGACATTTTCTTGGATCCTTGTTAGAAATGACATCCTATACTGATGCCCTTTCCGTAATCACTCCACTAACCACTTCCAGGCCCTCAGATTGGGTTGCAGGGCTCTGATGATGTTTAGCTTTATACTTATTAAGGAACCACGGCCCACTTGATTATCCTTTTCTCTGTGTGACTTGAGGAGTACAATCCTTCTCAGTCTGAAGTATTACAAATCACTCTGACTTTCTCCTCGCCTGGTGTCTGGTGGTATCCATGCTATCTGGCCAATGATCTTCCATCGGTCTTTTTCCTAATTTGGTCCTACTGTCAGACTGGTAACAATGGGACAGGGAGCCTGGGACTTAAGGAAAAGGATCATAGACTTGGAACTGGAAGGGACATTAGGGTTCATCTACTCCAACTTTTTCATTTTACAGATGAGGCAACTAAGCAAAAGAAAATGTAAGTGGGCTTACCCAAAGACAGAATTTGAACTCAGGGTATATATACTCTAGGCCAGCCCCCCACTAAATTCTGAAGAAGTGAAGCATTTTGGGTTCAAGAGCCCTGGGTTTGAAGTTTGGGGGACCTGGGTTCTAGTACAGCTTTGCCTTTTATTAGCTGTGTAAACCTGGACAAGTCTTTCGATCTCTCTGAATCCCACTTGTCCCATTTGTAAAAAAGGAGATGATAATAATTTCACTCTGTCCCTCACAGGAGGATTGTGAGGAAAGTGCTTTCTAAAGGTTCTAGAAATATGGGCTATTTCCAGAGATATCATTTGCACTAGGGTGTGCAGCTGGTACCAGAGACATTTGAGGAAGCTCATCCCAGGATGCTAAAAATTGTCTATGCTGCTGAAGGATTAACCAATGTTAAGAAGAAGAAGTATGGTGGGAGGTGGGGGTGGGGGCCTTCACAATTTTGAGGGATGGGGAATTCCACTGTAGAACAATGAAGTCTTTAGGCTGCTCAAAGGAAAGGAAGAACACCCTGGACGAGGCTGCGGCTACAGGAGGCCAGGGGTACAAGAAAGGAAATGGATCCTAGAAGGGTGCTGTTGGCACCTTCTAAATTTTCCCCATGGGGCAAAGCCCAAGTGGCTCTGTCCTGGTTACAGTTCTTCATGTCTATCACTATCAAAGTAACTAAAAAGGTAGAGACAAATGGTAGCACGAATTCCCCCAAACCACCCAAATGTCAGAGCCACTGGAATCGGATTAGTACAGGCCTGGGGTGATGAGGACCTCCACCAGCCTGTCAGAGCCAAAGAAGAGAAGGGGGTGTGTTCAATAACTATCACAAAGCTGAAATCAATAGGCCTTGGCAAGAAATTGAATATGGGGGGGGGGCTGGATAAGAGATAGTGAGGAGTTGAGGATGGCGAGCCTGAGGGACTGAGAGGATGGCATTGCTCTCTATGCTTATAGGGTAGGTGGGAGGAAAGAAGGGTCAGGGGGAGAGATAATGAGTTCCCTTTTGGATATGTTGAGTTTAAGATGTTTACTGGACATTCAGTTCAAGACGTCTGAAAGACAATTAGAGATGTGAGATCAGAGGTCGGCAGAAAGGTTAGGGCAGCATAGATAGACGTAAGCATCCTCAACACAGAGATAATTAAATCCATGGGAGCTGATGACGTCACCAAGTGAAGTAGCGTAGAGGGAGAAGAGAAGAAGGACAGAGCCCTGCGGGACACCCACAGCAAGTGGGCGTGACTCACATGAGGAAAGGAGAAGGAGGGGCATTATGAGAGGTAGGAGGAGAACCAGGAGGGAGTGAAGTCCTGAAAACCTAGGGAGAAGAGAGTAATTTCCTAGAGAAAAGAGGGTGATCAACAGTACAGAGGCTGCAGAGAGGTCAACAAGAATGAGTATTGAGAAAAGGCCATTGTAGTTGGCAATTAAGAGATCACCAGTAAGTTTGGAGAGAGTAGTTTCAGTAAAATGAGGAGATCGGAAGCCAGATTGTAAAAGATTAAGAAGGGAGTGATATTTTACTAATATTTCTAAATTATTATTAGTAGTAAAATTGTTAGTAAAAATGCCCTGCTCTCCTTACACAGGGAGGGAGGACTTCAGAGGGCAGCAGGTATTGCTCCAGAGGGCAGTAGCTTCCCAACACTTCTGCTGCATACTGGAGGCAAATGTCACAACTCCAGCCATTCAGGAAACTGACTGCACTCAAACATGTACTGAAATCTAAGCAAATACAAGTTGGACCGTGCTAAAACAGTTAGGAGCAGACAAGGCACTCTTTAGGGACTGAGCCAAAGTTACTGAATATAAGGATCAAATCTCAACTCTGTCACTTCGTAACCAGGTGACTGTGGATATGCCCCAGCATGTCCTCTCTGAGCTCCATTTCACCCGCAAAATGGGAGTCATCCATGCCCCACCACGGGGCTGTGGTGAAGAAAGCGCTTTGTACACATACACGGCATAACATCATGGAAGGACATCAGTCTTAAGCTCAAAAGACGAGATTCCCATCCCAGTTCTGACACTTAGTAGCTGTATGACCCTGGGTTAATTCATCTAATGTTGAAGTATCTGTGTCTCAATTTCCTTATTTGTATACTGCCTTCATCACAAGGAGGAAAAGTACAAGGAAAGTTTTACCTGTTTACAGCTTTTACTTAGCTGCTCTGGGGTAGAACAAGCTGAGCCTTTCTGTGATCTAGTCCTGGGCTTGCTCTCATCTATTGACCTAAACTGATAGCAAAATAGAACTCAGAAAAAGTATACACATGAGAATATATACCGGGCAAGATTGAAGGAACTCTCTCATTGGGAATAAGATAATTCAGTTCAACCAAGAGAGAATCCCGGATCTCCCCCAAGGGGGAAATGTCCAAAGTCTCTAGTGTAGCAAGCTATGGCTATGGAGCTAGGGGCATGATGTGGACTGCCAGTTCCTCTCATATCAGTTTCTTCTTAGAGTCTTTGTCTCTGTTCAGTAACCTGAAGAGAGGATGGCATCATTTGCTTTCTCTCTTGAAGCTGGAAGCCACAAGAATTACTAGAAGTTAAAAGAGCCCAAAGTGACTGAAAAGATCAAAAAGACTTAAGAGCTGTAGCTCCCTTCTCTCCCCATTCCCCTCTGCCCCTCATACTGATAGAGTCCCATGCCAATGGGCTTTGGGGCTTAGATTACATTCCTCCCTTGGGCTGAAACATTTTGCAGTTCCCTGAAAAGATTAACTGGACCAAGTTCAAAACCTGTAACTATGCCTTATAAACACAAACATCAGCATTTTGAAACAAGAGTGATTTTCCTGGCAGCCCAGGTAAGCAGACTTTGGTACCACTGAAACTGAAATGAAACAAATGAACATTAACAGTCTATCTGAAAGATATGGCCTTGCCCAGAGCATCACCTAGGCAGATACATTAGGAAAAACTTTCATAACCATGTATAGAACATAACACAAACACATTTTAGGGGAACATGCATATCCATAGAACACAGGAAAAAGCACATAGTACATAACCAAAAACAAGAACCATGGCTAACTAACAAAGAAAAGCTAGCTGGTGACAATAATAACACTATCTGTAGGCCTAATATAAAATACAATTTAACTGTAAGCAAAACATTTAACAATAAGATCTTGCTGTAAAATGGACATAACACAAAACATAGACAAATGAATGTAATAGCAAAATAAGAAACAAACATACTCAGATGTATGTAGTAATTCATATATATAGCAGTAAACATGCTATTACGTGCCAGGTGCATTTCACATGAACAATCTCTAGTATTGAACCTAGTTACTTATATAACTCTTTGTTCTGGTTTACCTGTAACTTCATAACTTAGCATAGTGTCTAGCTTAATAGGCCTAGTTTACTTGTCACTAACAGATCCCTTAGCTCCTATATTGGGGATAGTAGTCTGTATAGGCTGACCATCAGGATCAGCATAGACTTGCATGTCAAAACCTGGGCTGGCAGTCATGCCAGATTGACTAACGGTATGTCAAGTTTGGTGGATTAAGTATGTTCCCCAGGAGTCCAACAGTTTCAAGCCAGAAAGGAGTTATCTCTGGATTCAATTCTCTTGCCCTGCAATAGTGCACAATTTCCTTCACGGGATGCATCACTTTCATGCGTATATCTGGGTCAGAAAATCTTTGTACAGCTGATAGTCTTTTTCTCAGCCTTTGCCTGGGTGATTGTCCATCAGTTCTCTCCCCCTGCTCATTATAAATTCCAACTAGCTCTCCTATGATCAATTAGATGGTTGTGGTGGATAGCCCTGACAGGGCCCCCTCCATTCTCTGGGGCTATTTTGTAAACAGGCAAATTGCCCAGTCTCTCAATAACTTTGTATGAGTTAGCTTTCCATTGGTCAGCTAACTTGTGAGTCCAAGGCCACCAGACAGCATGCTAAGTGCATATGTAAATCCTGTGACATTGAACCAATCCTCCTTCACACAGTTGTCTACAGATGACTGGAGACAAGAACAGATGGCTAATGAAGGACAAAAAAGAAGTAATACAAGTCAAAAAACAGGGAAATGATTCTACTTGTCTTAAGCTCCAGAGAGCAGAAAGGCACTAGAAGAACTTGGAGCAATAGAGTCCTGTGTCAGACTGTGACTGATCCCATACACAAAACCAGGAAGCAGCTGAGGCTACCCAAAGCACACTGCTCAGTAGCCATGACTGCCTGGCACGATCACTTTGGACCCATGGATCAAGAAAGGACCCTAGAGCTGGTAAGAAACTGATTTTACTGGACTAAGATAGCCATAGATGACACCAAGAAATCTACGCTTCTCATTAAAATCTAAGGTTACACCTGCTTTTTTGGTTATCATATCACACTGTTAACTCATATTGAGCATTCAGTCCTTTAAAACTCCCAAATCTTTTTTGGACAAACTGCTGTCTAACCACAATCATATTTTATACTTGTGATGCTATGATGCTTGTGATGCTTGCTTTTTTTGAACTTGTATTAGACTTTACTTTTTGTTAAATTTCATTCTATTAGTGTAACTTCCAGGTGTCACTGTGGAGAAAAGCATCTGCCCACTTCATTGCTGCCCCAACCATAAGAGATTACAACCAAGAGCTCTCCCACCCTTCCTATGGGGCCTCCCTCATAACTATCACCTATTCCTCCTTGTCCTCTACGTTTCTCCCTCAAAAGCAAGGCTGAAGATTGATTCTTGGGAGTTTTCTCTGTAGAGTCCTCATGAGCTCCACCCTTGGTTACAATGATAATGGAAGTATAGGTTCCTTTTAGGGAAAGTGAATGATTCTTAACTCCAATTCAAATTCTCTGACTGCCCTGAATTTAAGGTCCTACTCTGCAAGATAATGGAGAACAAATGTTTGTCTAGATGAATCAAGCTTAGCAGAAAAATACCATTGCAAAAGAGAGAAGATCAGAACAAAGGAAATGCGATTAGGGTTATGTCGATCTAGAAAGACCAAGGAGGGGATGAAGAAGAAAAGTACCTGTCAATTGCTTGACCTCAAAGCTGAAAGGGGAAAATTCAACTGGCCACTTTGGGCTGTTCATTCACTCTGGTTGCTGATGTTTTATCACCCTATGCTGTACTGTGTAGCGATCAGACCTATATTTTTGGGAAATCACTTTGACAGCTACGTGGGAAGTGGGGAGATACATGATGCAAGGAGACCAATTGGGGAACTATTATAGTAATCCTGATGAGCAGTAATGGGGTCCTGAACTATTGTAGTGGCTATGAGTGGATAAAAGGATAAAAGTAGATAATATATCCAAGAGATGTTGTGGAGAAAGAAATTACAAGATTTGGCAACAGATAAGATAGAGAGGCTGAATGAAAGTGAGGAATGGAGATGATTCCAAGGATGTAAACCCTGGATGGATAGTAGTACCCTCAAAAGAAACAGAGAAATTAGGAGGAGTAGATTCAAAATGTCCACCTGACAGATGGTAATACGGGACTAGCACTCAGGAGTGACACTAGGGATGTAAATAAAGATCCAAGAGTTATCTACATGGAAAGTATAAATAGATTCATGGGAGCTGATGGGGGGGGAAGAGACAAAGAGAGATGGAGGGAGAGAGAGGGAGACAGAGAAAGAGAGAGAGAGCCAACAAAGGAGACTAAGAAGTAGTCCAGGAGAACCAGTGATATCATGAAATCCTGGAGATAAAAGAATATCCAAGAGGAGAAGTTTATCAATAGTGCCAAATAGTTTAGAGAGGTGAAAAGGTTTCAAAAGCTAATATGAGTCCCTTGAATTTATAACTCTCAATCCAGTCAGTGTCTTTCCCATCATATTCCAGCCAAGAATTATCTCTTCTTAGGAAGAAGCTCTTTTCATTTCTGTTTCTTCATTTCAAAATGGAGTAAAAATTTAAAAATTTAAAATATTTCAGCCATTTGAAAAACTCTGGCTCCAGAACCCTGGATGGACAGAAAGTTAAATCCTCATAACTTGAAGCCTTACTGTCTTCTTTAATCTTGTGCTGCCGAGAAAAAGGCTGACTGTGGCCTTGAGGAATTGGTTGGGAAGGGAGAGAGGCAGGATGTTGTATTCAAGCTACACAAAAAAGGTTTTCCACTGGCCAGTTCCCTGCTGTTGGAGGAAACGGGTGATATGAAGTCATTATCTGGAAAACTCAAGCAAAACAGTCTTTGACTTGAATTATCTGGGTGACTGAGTTAAAAGTGAGGGTTCTGCCTGCTTCTCCTTTGTTCTACACTTTGCTTCACTTTTGGAGACCTGGTTTCTGTTTATAATTGCTTTCTAAAAGAGTTTTTGGAGCACTCACTGTTCACATTGGATTCTTTTCTTTGCCCTCCCACCTTGTGCCTTGAAATTCTATTTCCTTTCTTGCTTTTGTCATAAATAACTTTCTCAGGGTGTTCTTTTTTTTTAAATTTCTGGACTTTATGTCTAAAAGGTTTACAAATATCCTAACTTTCCATTTGGAGATCTAAAGGTGATTCTTCAGATGAAAAATTATACTCTTGACCCTTATATTTGGACCAGGAGAGAGATGTAGGCTCTGCTAATAGTACAAGATGTTTAAGTTTTGATTGATTTACTGGCAACTGTTTCCAGGCAGAGCTTATCAAATGAATGGATGGATGGATGGATGGATGGATGGATGACATGCATCCTGAACTTGCCTTTGATCTAGCCATATTCCATCATATAGCAGAGATACCTGGGGTTGGAGGCCGTGCCAGCCACAGTTTCCCCTCACTAACTCTTTTGTTACCTGTTCCATGAGTGCAACAATACTGAGTCGCCAATGGATCACACGCTCAAAGAAAATGTACTATTTCCTCAAGACATTAAATTGATTACAGGGCTTTTGTCTGGTCATTCCATTCTGTGGCTCTATGCGTAGTTTCAATTCAAAAAGCTCTTTAGTCTGTCAGAGCCTGTCAGGTGGTGGGGATGGGTAAAGACATGTGTTTGCACTTGCATGTCAGATTCTGACATCTGTATTTATTTGTACATATGTATTTTGTTTGTTCAAATAAATGTTTCATCAGAAGGGGAGTACAGTAAAGAAATTCACAGAAAGGACCTGTACATTCAAAAGCTAGGGAAGTACTCCTCAGCAAGTCTCGGATTCTGACTTCTATTTAATTGTAAATAGGGTATGTGGGAAGAAGGCACACATCAGGGAGATGAGGTCTGTATTTATCTTTTAATGTTATTGTTCTGTTATACAGTTTACTGTATAAATAATTGAAATGGTAGTAATAACAATTTAGGGACTATTCAACTGTTGTGAATGCTATATTTCATTGCGATTCACATTTTCAGAATGGTATACAGATCCAACAAATATTCCCCATTAATGAAAACATGTTGGTTAAATTAACAATGAATGTTTCTCAAACAGATACAATTTGGATTTAACTCAGATAATTTAAAAGCATTTTTCTTATTTGTACAGTTTTTAATTATTCAGAAGTTTTAACACACTTTTCATACTGGTTTTTAGCAGCTATTTATTTTTTAAGTACAAATTTTAATGTGGAATTCCTAAAGAAGACTAGAGAGCCAGAAAGCCCAATGTTCCTGAGTTCTAGAGTAGCACAGGCATGGGTAGAAGTAAGTTCATCTAAGTTAGATTTGAGAAGTGTAAATAGTGTATAATGTATGGCAAATATTTTCATGTTATTGAAGAATAACTTTAATTTCTGCACATTTTGCTTGTTGGCTATCTAATCAAATAATTCAACTTAAGTAATAAGGTAAAAAAAAAACTAGTATCTCCATATTTCATGCACTTACAAAATGCTTTACACACAGTAGGTGCTTAATAAATGTTTGGGAAATTGAATTGAATTTTCCTTTTGAGGATAATTGCTCAAGGAAAGAGATCTTTGCTTAACAATTATATCAATTATTTACCAGTTTTTAAATTAACTTTGGGATAAATCTATGGCAAAAGCTAAAGTTTGTTCATTGAAATCATGCTGCTTTATGCAATGAACTATATCAAAATGATATACTGGTTCCTTTGATCACTATGAACTGAGCACCTACTGTGAACAATTCAGCAACCATTTTCTAAGCACCTACTATGTACAAGGATTGGGGCTGGGGCTGGGGCTGGGGTGGGGTAGTGGTGAGATATAAAGTTTAACTAAGCCAAAATCCTTACCCTGATGCAGCTCATGACTTAAAAGGGGTACATGACACACACACAAGTAACTGTGCTACAACATAAGTATAATTAGTGGATGGAAAGGATGCTAATAAGATGTGAGAGGGAAAGGTTCTGATTTCCTAATGGAGGGGCTCTTAAACTGAGGTCTGTGAGCTTATGTTGCAGTTTTTTTTAAATGATTACTGTATTTCAATGTAATTGGTTTCCTTTGTAATACTATGTATTTTATTTTATTCATTTAAAAACATTATTCTCAGAAGGGGTCCTTGAACTTCACAAGACTGCCAAAGAGGTCCATGACACACAAAAAAAGGCTTTAAGAATCTCTGCCTGACCCAAGGGACCAGAGAAGGTTTCTGAAAGGAGGTGGTATATAAGTTGGGCTTAAGAGACTGGATAGGAAATCTATTTCAATCATGGGGAAAGTATGAGCAAAAATGTGGAGGCAAGATAGCACCAACTGAATACAATGAGCTGCCAGGCATTGTGCTAAAGACTAAGGATACCAAGAAAGGCAAAACTCCACAGTCCCTGCCATCAAGGAGCTCACATTCTTATGGGGGAGACAACACGCATAGAACTACCTGCAAATAAGATACATACAGAGTAGGCCGAATGTAGCCTCAGAGAGAAAGCACTAACAGAGGGGGAGACTAGGAAAGACTTCTTGCAGAAAGTGGAAATTGAGATAAATCATTAGAGAAGCCAGGAAGTAGGGATGAGGAGGAAGAACATTTCACACATGAGGGATAGATTGCTGAATTGTATTAAATAGGGGAGAAAGTAAAGTGTGAAAAATAGGAAGGGGTTAGATTGTAAAAGGCTTTAAATGCCAAACAGAGCATTTTACATTTGATTCCGGAGGTAATAGGAAGCCCCTGGAGCTTATTGGCAGCTAGGTGACACAGTGAATAATAGAGTGCCAGGCCTGGAATCAAGAGGACTCATCTTCCTGAGTTCAAATCTAGTCTCAGACACTTACTAGCTGGGTGACTGTGGGCAAGTCACTTAACCCTGTTTACCTGGATTTTCTCATCTGTAAAATGAGCAGGAGAAGAAAATGGCAAACCATTCCAGCATCTTGGTCAAGAAAACCCCAAATGGGGTCATGAAGAGTTGGGACATGACTGAAAAACAGCTGAACAACAAGTAGCTTATTGAGTGGGGTGGAGGGGAAGGTGACATGATCAGAACTGTGCTTTAGGAAAATCACTTTGGAGGATAGATCAGAGTGGGTAGAGACTTGAGTCAGAGAGTCCAACCAGAACACCATTGCAATAGCATGGTGGCTGTTCAAGAGGAGAGAAGGGGACGTATAGGAGAAATGTTATAAGGGCAGAATTGACAAAATTTGGCAACAGATTGGATAAGTGGGTTGAGTGTGAATAAAGAGTCAGGGATAATACTGAGCTTACAAGCTGGAATGTACTGTATAGGGAGTGTCCAGTAAAGATGAAGCTCAGGTTATATATATAAAGGGATAATATGACATAAAGCTGAAAAGGTAGGATGGCATTAGATTATGGAAGGTCTTGAAAACTAAAGATTGAATTTCACTTGCTGGACAATAAGGAACTCCTAAAGTAATTGGAGCACAGACATGACATGACTATATTTAGAAGTAAGAGAGATTTAAAAAAAATAACAGGTGAGAAGAATTATTTGGAGTAGGGGAGAGAGTAGAGACTGGAAGAACTGGAAGGAGTCTATTATAATAATAAAGGTGAAAATGAGGGCCTAAAATGGGGTAGTGGCAGTCGGAATAGAGGGGAGGGGACAGATGTGAGGAATACTATGGTGGTAGTACCCACAGGGCTTGGTAATTGATGATAAAAGAGGTGAAGGAAAAAGATAATGGATAAAGGATACTAGAGATAATACTGAGGTTATCACAAGAGATTAGGTAAAGTGTGGTTTTGCTGATAGAAATAAAAGTCAGGAGACAGTAGTAAAAATAAACATTACTAAATTGCGTCAAAATTTACAAAATGTTTTGCATATATTATCTCACTTGATTGTCATGACAGCCTGTAAGTTAAATGCTATTATTACCCTCATTTTACACACAAAGAGACTGAGGTTGATAGAAGTTAAGTGACTTGTCTAGTATCATGGAACTAGCAAGCATGAGAGGCGGGGTTCAAATCTAGGTCTTCCTGATTCCAAGCGCCCTGGGCACTCTACTATCCTGCCTTTTTAAACAGGAGCAACACATGTTTTGGGGGGAAGAGAGGGAATAAGTCTTGATTTGGACAGGTTGAATTTTCGGTGTCCAAAGATATTCAAGTAGAGCTGTCTGTAGGCAGTTAGCAATGTGAGAGTGATCTTGGAAGAAAGGTCTCAATTAGAAATTTAGATATTGGAGTCATCTACATGAAGAAGATAGTTGAAGCTGTGAGAACGAATGAAATTGCCAAGGGAGAAAAAATAAAGGGTGAGAAGGTAAAAGGTCTATCCCCCCTTTAAGGGACCAAGCAGAGGATGAGTAAGTTTTGAACGACATAGAGAAGAAGCGGAAGTGGGGGGGGTGGGAACCAAGAGAGTTTGGTCTCTCTGAAGTCAAGGACAGGGAAAGTACCCAGGAGGAAATAGTGAACAATGTTAAATGCTGCCAAGAGTTCAAGGCATATGAAGACTGAGAAAAAACCATGGGTTTTGGTCATTAGAAGATTATTGATCTTTAAGAAATCAATTCTATTTACTGTAGAGTAAACAGAAGCAGGAGCCAGAAATTTTGAGGAGCGGAGAGGACCCTGAAAAAATAAAAGGAACTAATGGAAGCAACTTAAAAAAAAGTTTGTTTCCTTAAGGGAAGAATGGGATGGAATTGTAGCTAGAGCATAAAAAAGATTGAGAGAAACGACTTTTTAGGTTCTAGGAGATGGTAAGGAGTGATCAGGAAGAAGTTGAAGATATATGGGAGAGAGGGGATGACTGGGCAGCAAGGACCTGGGAAGAAGGAAGGAACCAAGGACTCAGGTAAAGAGATCCCCCTTGGTGATGAGTTGGGATACCTCTTTCTCTGAGATAGGAGGGAATGAGGAGAGAGCAATGATGTTGCTGAAAATTTTAAAGAATAAAGAAACAGGATCAGGGCCCTTCCTGTCAAAGGACCTCAATATTCTCAGGGAAGTAGGAGGCTAAGTTGAATCACCCAAACCAAAACTATAAAAACTACAAACCAGCCATTACACAAGCAGATCAGTGAGAATCACTTAAGAGTCTATGTGAAAATATCAATCAAACTGGTCAAATTCTTCTTGGCAACCCTAAGGCTATTTCATTCACATACTGTAAGTGTGGCTTTGTGTCAAAGAATGGGGGTAAAAAGGGAAGTAGTAGGAGAATTGACAAGAGAAGAAAAGGTTTATAAAAGTTGCTTAGGAGATAGCATTAGTTATTGCATGGGGTGAAGGATCTAAATAGCTTCCATTTTCTTTTTTAGAAAATGATAATCAGTCTATCATTCCTAGCACATAAATTACTGCTTGATAGCTAAATGCTTTCAGAAAATATTGTTTTTAATAGTTTAGGAATCGCTTGAAGGTACTATGTACCCATTGCTTCTCTCACATGCATGTCACATATGGAAAATGAAATGAAGCCAGTAAACATTTATTAAAACCTACTGTGTAACTCTCACCATGCTAGGCAATAGAGAGGATATGAAGAAGCGGAAAACATGATTTCTGACTGGAAGACACTTACCTTCTATTTATTTGGTAGCAAGTGTAAAATGAAATGAGAGTTTCATTAATCAAGATAATTTAAGGGCGTGCCCTTCCTGAATCCTATGATATGCACCCCATTTGGAGTCAGAGGACTTACGTTTGAATCTAGCGCTACGGCTTGTGATACCGACTAGGTCACTTTCTGCCCCTCCCTAGATTGAGGGGGTCTCGAACATACCGCATGACTGGCTCAATAGCCGAAGAGAGACTGATGGGTTAGAATGCTGATTCAAACCTAATATGACCAAATTAAATACAGATAAATGTGAAGTTATACAGTTGGGTTCAAAAAGGATAAGAGAAGGATGACACAGCTAGACAACAGTTTTGAAAAAAGAGCAAGAGGCCAGTAGGCAGAGCTGAGAAGGAAGATCATTCCAGGCATGGGAGACAGTGGGTTCCAAGGCACAGAGACAGCACGTAGAGTGTTGTGTGTGAGCAAGTAGGCCAATGTTATTAAGCAGTATGTAGTGGAAGTAAAAAGCAAGAAAATTAGAAAGATTGGAAGGGGCCAGTTTATAAAAAGCCTTAAATGCTAAACAGAGGACTTCATATTTGATCCTGAAGATTATAGGGAACAACTGGAATTTATTGATTGGGGGGGTGAGATGGTCATATCTACGCTTTATTGAATCACTTTGGCACCCTAGTGGACGATGGAATGGAGCAGACAAACAAAGGCAGGAAGACCAACCAGAAGGCTATTGCTATAGTCCAAGCTTGATGGGACGAGAGAAACTGTACCAGGGTGGTGGTTGTAGGAATGAAGTTGCAAGGACTATAGGAGAGATGCTATGAAGGCAAAGGTGACAGGGTTTGATAACAGATAAGATATGTGGAGTAAATGACAGTGAGGAGTCAAAAGATGATACCAAGGTCAGAATCCTGGATGATGAGGAGGATGGAAGTGCCCTAGGCAGTAACAGGGAAGATAGGAAGAAGGGATAGTGTTTGGGTGGGCAGGGAGAGAATAATGAGTTCTGTTTTGGACATGTCGAATTTGAGATGTCTTCAGGACACTCAGTTGAAGATGTCCAACTGATCACTCATGATGTAAATTTGGAGCTTGGGAGTAAGATTAGGGCTGGATACACAGACCTAGGAATTACCTGTATAGATACTAATTCAACTCATGGAAGCTAATAAGATTACCAACTGAGATAGTAGAAAGCAAAGAGTAAAGAAGACCCAGGACAGACCTTTATGGTACACTTATGGTTAGTGGATATGATACAGAGGAAGAGCCAGCAAAGGAGACTGGACAGGTTAACACATAGGAAAACTAGAAGACAGCAGTGTGATGAAAATCTAAAGAGGTGAAAGTATCTAAGAGTAGAGAGTGGTCAACAGTGTCAAAAACTGTAGCCAAAAATGATAAGGATTGAGAAGTCCATTAAACATGGCAATTAAGAGATCATCGGTAACTTCAGAGAGAACAGTTTCAGTCTGGTGGTGAGGCCAGAATCTTTGCAGAGGGTTTGGAATGAAGTGAGAAGAAAGGAAGTAGAAAAACTGAGTGTAGATAGCTTTCTCAAGGAGTTTAGCCAAGAATAGGAGGAAAGATATGGGCTGATAGCTGTTGGGGATAGTAGGATTAAGTTGGGTTTTTTTTTTTTTTAAGGATGAGAAAGATGTAATCATCTTCAGAGAGAGAGAGAGAGAGAGAGAGAGAGAGAGAGAGAGAGAGAGAGGGAGGAAGAATGCACAAGACAGAGGCCTGGCATATACTTACACATCGGAAGTGGGGCATGGACAATGACCCAGCAAAGGAGACTCAGAAGGTAGGAAGAGAACAAAAAAGGACAGTGTCACAGAATCTCAGAGAGGGAAGAGTGTTTAGGTAAAGGAATTATTCAAGGCGATCAAATGACACAGAGAGAGGGTCAAGAAGAATGAAGTCTAAGATACTGGATACTGGACTTAACATTTAAAATATTGGTAGTAGGCAGCTTTTTTCCAGGAGTTTAGTTGTGAAAGGGAAGAGAAAAATAGAATGACACCTTGAGGAAACAGCAGGATTAAGTGGAGGCTTTCCAAGAGAAAAAAACCAGTGCAAGGAAATCTAAGGTCAGAAAGTGTGAGGGGACAATGGAAGGGACAAGTTCTCAGAGGTGCTGGAAGAAGATGGAAACTGCTGAGAAGCAGATTCAGGTTTGATGTAAGATACAACCTCTTGACAATTAGGGCTGTGCCAAAATGCAATGGGCTGCCTCAGGATGAAATAGGAGTCTTCTTCTTGAGACGAATTTAAGCAAAGATAAGTGGCCACATTTTAGTATGTTATAAGGGTTCTTTTTCTGATAAGGGTTGGACTAGATCATCTCTGGGGTCCTTTCCAACTATATGATGCTTGTGATTCTCTGATCTCTAAGGTCCCTTTCAGTTCCAAAAACCCATGGCCCCTCTTTGATCTGAATCATCCAGACAATTATTTTAATTTTCTACCTTCACTTTTCAGGAAAAGATGAAGGTTTGAGATAGGAAGAAGAATTTGAATTGTACTCTTCCACAATACATGATCTATCTATGCTTCAGGCTTTGGGGAGAGTAGTTGAGGGGGTAAGCGAAGGAAGAAAGAAGAGAAAAGGAATATGTGAAAAGAATGGAAAGATGGCAGGAGTCCTTTGAAACAGTAAAGCAACCTTCCCAAAGGCGAGGCACTGTGACTTACTTCTTAACCTCAAGCACTGTACTCAGAAAGAATTATTGTGTTCTCAAAAACCTCCATTCTGACTCTACAAACCAATATCATCCCCTAAGTCCCTCACCCACCTACCCCCATCTATGAATTGAAGAGTCCAGTGTAAAATCTGCAAAAAAATGTAAGCTTAGTTACGAAATCTCAGCATCATAAGACATAGAGATGGAAGGTCCTTAGAAGTCATCCAGTCTAACAGTTCTCAACCACTTGGAATACATGAAGCTCTATTTTAACATAAAAAAATTAAAAAGGACTCTACTATCATAATAGTTGCATTATTAGTGTGTGTGATTAATAAAATATTGGATCCAGAACAGCATTTTATCATGTAACATTTTAAATAAAGTTTTATTTTGTTAATTACAGCAACACCCATATATTTTAAAAGAGTAATGCACATGTGCAAAACATTATTAAGTCAACAGAAGGAATGTTTCCTTAATTTTTTTTTAATTGAGCAGTTTAGTAACATGGCTGTTGTACATATAGTTTCAACGTCTCTATTGTAACACCTCTTCAGGCCATAGGGGTCCTCAACTTAAAGGTTGGAAACCACTGATTTAATCAAAATTCTCCTTTTACAGATAAACAAACTGAGGGAAAGTGAGAGAAAGAATTGCACAATCAACTTAGTAAAGGGAAGATCTGGGGGTCAAACACAGGGCTTCTTACTTGAAATCCAATACTCTCTATGTATTTTTAATGAATTCTCTGGTCTAACCTTTTTATTAAAAATATAATATAATTTCAAAGAGACAGTGTGATAAAGAAGAAAAAAGGACTCAATTTTGAGTGCTTAAATTGGAGTGATAATGGCCTGAGTTCAAATCCCAGCTTTGCCACCCACTACATGTGTGACCTTGTACAGAAGCAAGAAGCCTTTATTAAATGCTTGCTATATGCCAGGCACTGTGCTGAGCACTGAGGATACAAACATAAGCAAAAAGAAAAATCATCCTTGACCTCAAGGGAGTTTGTTTACATTCTAGTGAGGAAAAGCAAGACAAAAAAGGGAACTGAAAAGGGGGAGGGGAGATGGTACATTGGCAGGGGCTTTATTATGAAGCTTAAGGGGCAGCTAGGTGGCTCAGTGGACACAGCATGGACCCTGGAGTCAGGAGGACCTGAGTTCAAATCCGGCTTCAGATCAAACACTCAACACTTACTAGGTGTGACCCTGGGCAAGTCACTTAACCCCAACTGCCTAAAAAGAAAAAAGAAAAAAAAAGAAAAACTTATCTATCTATTATGAAGCACAAAGAATGAAGGATGGATAGTCTTGGCCCTTCTTTAAATTGGAGACTCCAAAAGGAACTCAACAATTGGAAAAAGGGGCCACAGGATTGGAAAGAGAAGGCAGCCACAGCATGGCGGCAAAGTCCAGATAGGAGAAAATCACTTAACCTGTCTTGATCCGGGTTTCCTCATTTGTAAAATGAAAGTCCTGGACTAGACAGTCTCCAAATCTCCTTTCCAGTACTAGATCTCTAAACCTATGAACTGTGATCTTATGAATAAGATATTTACAATAGCACATATTCACCCTCTGCTGGCTGCAGCCTCTGCCTGGGTCCTTTTTCAGCAAAGAGAATAAGAATCTTTGAGACGCATTGAAAACACTTGGGTTATGGGTTTCTATTCACACTTTCCATCACAGCTCCCTCCTCAATCCCTCCAGCTTTGGTGTTTGCTTTCATTCTATCTAGGTCTTAAGAAACGATTCAAAAATTGACTGATAAAAATAACAGTCTACAGCATTTCAGGATTTTGTCAAAGCGCCCAAGCTAATGCGGGTTGCCAACAATGGTCCTCTCTTTCTTAATTTTCTACTTTCCCTCTCACTGGTATTTCAATATTTTTCACTGCAAACTTGCAGAGAATGTGTGGGCACACTAACCTTGTCTCATGAGGAGGGCCTGCTTTCAAATTCTGACTGCAAGTATAAAGGAAGGGTATTTTCCCCCCATAATCCCAATTTGTCACCAGATATTTCACCATGATTCAGTTAATGTGAGACTCAAGATTAGACAAGCTCCAGTGTTACAGGCCAGGACTGAGGCCCATTGACACAGCTACATGAGGAAGTTTGCACAGTGCCCATTGGTACAATACATAACTATGTAGATTTATCACTCTGTCCTAAGCACTACATTTCCCCACAAATTTATGAAAGGAAAAACATGAAGTTAGATTTGTAAATATTTGAAGTTTACTTCTGGGACTTTAAAAAGCAATAATAAAGCTAGTGAGAAATTGGAAATGGGATAAGGGGGAAAGTGTGATAAAGTTGTACTTATAGGAGTCTAATGGAAGGAAATACTAGAAAATAACAAACTTTAATAACAATCTGCACCCCTAGTTTATAAAACACTTAGCTCCTAAGACATAAATTTACGAGGTTGAGGAAAGGAGGATAATGGAGGCGTATGGTTCAGGGTCTCAAGGAATTCTATTTATCTGCCGTCATTTTTACCATTATGCATCATTTTGGCTGGCCCCTGGCACACTTATGAAGCTACAGTGCATCTGATGGCACTTACCTTCAGTAGCTGGCAAAATCCATCTTTAGTGCAGTTACTTGTGTTTTCTATTTTTACTCTTCAGCACTCTGAATTATTTTCATTCACCTGATATTTATTAAGTACCTCCTGTATACACTGTACTAGGAAGAGATTTAAAGACAAATAAGACATCTTTGCCTTGAAAGAATTCACATTCTAGTAGGAGAAAGTATATAGCCAAATACTTACAATACAAATACAATGTGGTAGGTTCTCAAGGTTACAACAAAATTCTATGAGTTCAAAATATTCAAAGTTGTACTTTTTATGATAGCAAAAAATTGGGGGGAGGGTGAAAGTTGGTGTTCATTGATTGGAGAATGGTTGAAAACAATTGCGGTATATGGATGTAATGGAATATTATTGTGTAGTGCAAAATAATGAATATGAAAAATTCAGAAAAATGTAGAGATTTGTATCCACATCTAGAGGATGAAATCAGTAGAATTAAAAAATAAATTGCTCCTATGACTAAAACAATGTAAAAGGAAACAAATATCACTAAAAGGAAGCCAGATTCTGATTACCGAAAAAACCAACAACCAATAAACATTTATTAAGCACACTGGGGATACAAAGACAGTCCCTACCCTCAAGGAGGTTACAATCTAATGAGGGAGATAGCATATAAACAAATACATACAAAACAAGTTATATACAGGACAAAGAGGAAATAATTGAGGGAAGGCATTAGAAATAAGAAGGGTTGGAGACAGCTTCTTACAGAGGATGGGATTTTAGTTAGGACTTAATGGAAGCCAGGGAAGTCAGCAAGCAGTGGGTAGGAGGGAGACCATTCCAGGCATGGAACTAACAATGGTTCCAAAGAACAGATAATGAAATATATCTTCTTCATCCCCTAGTAGGGTACTCCTAGGGCAGAAGGTAGCTAGGTGGTGCAGTGGATAGGACACTGAGCTTCATGAGTTCAAATCCAGCCCTCATGACATTTAGTAGCTGTATGTCCCTGGGCAAGCCACTTAACCCTATTTGCCTCAGTTCCTCATCTGGAGAAGGAAATGGCTAACCACTCTAGTATCTTTGCCAAAAAAAGCCCAAGTGGGGTCACTTAGAGTCAGACATGATTGAAATGACTAAATGACACTAGGGCAGAATGTTGTATACATTGTCTGACATGGTTACTCTATCTGGTGTTTTTGTTTAACTGTTTTTTGTCACAATGAAGGTTTGATTGGGAGGAGGTAGAAAAGCCTCCACAAATGGCTGTGATGTAAAAACAAAAGTTATCAGCACAGCCTACTGCAAATTTTTAAAAAATGGTTTAAATAAAAAAAAATTAAATGCTAGGAGTTCAAAAGAGGGATATATAATTTCCGGCTAAGAGAATCAGTGAAGGTTTATATAGAATTTAGAGACAGAAAAGACTGGAAATCATCTCATACAACCCCCCCCCCATTTTACAGTTTAATTCAGTGACTTGTCTAAGGAACTGAGTGACAGATTCAGGATTCAAACAGGTTTTCTGATTCCAAACCCAGCATCATAAGCACACACTCACATTCACTTACATACATGCGCGTGCATGCACACACACACACACACACACACACACACACACACACACACACACGCACACAAAACCTCCCCAGGAAATGGTATTTGCACTAAGCCTTAAGGAGAACTAAGATTTCAACAGGAGGAGAAAGGATAAAGATGCAATTCCATGCAAAAGGTATAACACAAACAATGGCTTATAAGTTTGCCAGATTGTGAGAAATGTCTGGGAGATGGCATATAGTCCAATTTTTCTGAATCTAAATACCTGAGGAGTAGTCTGAGATAATGGTAGGAAAATAAGCAGGAATAAGATATCAAGCTGATTTCATTCCAGAAATGTTTATCTTAAGTATCCTCTCACCTTTCCTTTCTCTGTCCTCCTCAGTTCCCTGATGAAAAGCTTTTCCACAGCACCTTTTTTCCCATTAACCTTTACCTGCCTCCCCACTTCAGAAGCAACAACATGCCCGACTGTCTCAGGCATATGCCCTAGAATGCCTCAGAATCGTCCCTTCCTTGCTTCCTCATACCCCACATCAAAATTTTCATTTCCTTATTTTCCTCGATCTCCACCAGCTATCAGGGAGGAAACAATTAAACTCACATAAAAATGTTAGTAATTTAACTTGTGAAACTAATCTCTAGCTTATCAGTCCCAAAGCTAGAGTTCTATTCATCCTTCTCCAGGTTCTGTCTTGCTTCCTACCCTCATTGTAATATGACCCTAGTTGCTACCGCAGCATTTTATTTTTTGGCAGAGTCATTAGATTGGTATAGCAATGGAATCCTGCAGACATGATGCAACTAAATTTAAAAGAAACATTTGACAACATCTCTTATACCATTGTGTTTGGATAAGATAGAGAAATATGGATTAGATGTAGTTCAATGGATTTGAAGCTGAGTGAATAAATCTATCCAAAGAGTTGTTAAAAAGGGGTAGCCATTAATTTGGAGAAATGTCTCTAATGGAGTGAATACCTCAGTGATTTGTCCTTGGTCTTGTGCTATTTGAGATTTTAGGCGATTTGGATGAAAGCACAGGTGACTTGGTTGTCAAATTTGCAAATGACATGAGGCTTGGAGGGATATTTTGTAGGATCCAAAGAACTAGGCCAAAAAAATGGAACAAATTGTGTAGAATGAAATTCAATAAGGATAAATATAACATTCTCTATTTGGTTCCTAAAAATAGTATCTCAAATATAGAATCAATCAACAAGCTTTTATTAAGAACCTGCTGTTTGCCCAGCTGTGTGCTGGGTTCCTCTCAAAGTGAAACAGTTCCTGCCCTCAGAGAACTTATATTCTATCAGGGTAGAAACACGTGCATTTATACATATGCAAAATATATAAACATGGGCTTGACAATAGTTCCTGTGAAAAAGATCTGATATTTTGGTAGACTGCAACTTAATATGAGTCAACATTGTGTCACAGTGGCCCCAAAAGCTAATGTTCTCCTAGGTTTTAGCTAGAGAAGTGCAGTGTTCAAACAAGGGAGGTAATACGTTATCTATACTCTGCCCTGGTCAGACCATATCTGGAGACCCATGTTCAGTTCTGGGCACCACATTTTAAGGAAGAGAAAGACAAGCTGGGATATGTACAGAAGAGGTTGACCAGGATGTTTGGAAGGTTGGAGGACATGCCATATAAGGAACAGTTGAAGGAGTGGGAAATGTTAAGCCTGGAGAAGACACTTTGAAGATAGAGGTCTTTGAGTATTTGAAGGGATGTCATGTGGAGGAGAGATTAGATTTATTCTGTTTGACCCTGGTGTGTAAAACTAGGAGCAGCAGGTAGAAGTTGCAGTGAGAAAGAGTTAGCTTTGATAGAAGTTAAACATCCTACAATGAGAGAGCAGAATGGATTGCCTTGGGAAGGAGTGACCATCTCTTCACTGGACTTCTTCAAGCAGGTGCTGAATGATGCTGTATTGCCAATACCTTGTTCAGGTACGGGTTGGACTAGATGGTCCCTGAGGTCCCTTCTCGCTCTTACATTCCATAATTGATTCTATAAAAGAATCTACTTGGACCCCTCCGTTCAGGTACAAGAGTTTTTGCCCCATAATTTGCCTTCCAGCCTTCTATCTCTGTAAAACTATCCTTTTGATTTGGGCACTCACTCCATCTGAATTTTTAGTTTGTCAAAGTTGTGAAGATATCTACATGCCATATGTTTATGACATAGGGTAGGTTAATTTTGACTAGGCCAAGTTATCTCCAAGGTCCTTTCCAGATCTCAGATTCCATGTTACTCTGAGATAATATGGCTCCTTTAAGAGTCTTGGTGTTGAGTCATCTGTTGATGATGTTAATGCATCTGGAGATGGCCTGAAAGTGTCATGAGAAATAACTGGGACAGACAGTACATAAGAATATGCTTCTACCGTAAAAGGACAGCCAGTAGTTTAAAAAATGACAGGTGGGAGGTGGGGTATGTTTTCCAGGAATACCAGAGAGGGGAGGCTGCCCTAGGAAAATAGTTGTCTTGCATGGTTTTTAGTGCAGATTGAAACCCCCCAAGTTATTAACAATACGTTGAAGTATGGAAAGCGTATATGAAATAAACTGATATTCAAAAGAAAGCACATAATCCTCTAAGAAAGTGATAAACTAAAGGGGAACAGGGATTATTTCATATTTGACTTAGCTACCCCCAGCACTTCCCATAGGTAATGTTAGATGATTTGAATGGATTTACAGGCAGAGCTACAGCTAGGAAATTTTGTGCCCAATACAAGTACAATAAGCCATTCCTGGGATAAGTAAGATGAAACACATCCTGGGCTAAAGGAGGGGATGGGGCATCAACCCATAAGGAAGAGACAGAGGTACTGGACACCAGCACAAGGCTGTGGCCACAGTTCCCAGTGAGGAGTGGGGTACAGGGGGGAAAGAGGCAGGAAGGAGGGGGGAGGCATGGAGGAGAAGGGTGGGATATATGCAGGGGAAAGAGAAGGAGAAGGGGAAGAAAAAGAGATAAGGGCAATGGGGAAGCTCACCTGACCATCTGGTAGCTTTCTATTGAACAAAATTTTCTTACTAACTAGGTACTAAATTGGGCTTTTACTTAGGATTCCAAGTACTATATAAGCACCTGTAAATTCAGCTCTCTAAAGCAGAGCCTGGATTGTCCAATCATTCTCTGACTGGTCATTCACCAGGTTGGAAATAACCATGGAGAAAAATGGCTTTGTGAATTCAATCTTGCCATTTTTTCCCTTTGTATTGGTGCCACCAGAGTACAGCAAGTAGGGAGCAAGTCTTTGATTTGTAAATAAAGGGAATTTTACTTTTGAGCTTTTCTAAATTACAAAGTGTTACAAAGCAGTGGTTTTATGTTTGAAGTTATGCAATATTAAAAATACAGAAACAGCATGACACAGAGAACAGAAAGTTGGTTTTGGAGCTAGTAACATGTGGGTCTCACCTCTGATGCACACTTGGCTTTGTAACCATAGGCAAGGTACTCACCCTCTCAGCGCTCTAGGCATCCAGTGGTAGAGCCTCAAACTTAGAGTCAGGAAGACCTGAGTTCAAATTCTGATCATTAGTAAAATGGGGAGGGGGGGATAATAATAGCTCACATCTCACAGGGTTATTGTGAGGATCAAATAAGGTAACATTTTGCAAGTATTAGAATACTATTAAAATGGTGTTGTTGCTGCTGCTACTGCTGTTGCAGGGTACCTATGTGCATTAGAAAAGGCAGTTTTCTCATCTGGGAGTCCCCTGTCCCAAGGAAATCACAAGCCAATTGAATCCCTAATATTCATCCATTACAATTTGAATATGTAGTGCAGAATACTTTGCTACATGCTCAATATCAGTAGTAATAGAAAGGAATTTAAACCATCTACGTATACCCATTCTGTTGTTCTGTTGCTATTCATTCTTGAATTCGCTGCTCCCTAGACACATAAGATTTAGAAGATATTTCCCCTCTCACTCTTGCTTTTTGTACCTATAAATGGAGTGTTCGTCTGGAAGGTTAGGAGGACTAGTGTGGAAAATAAGACATTAGGAAATTGGTGATTGTCATGTTTGTTAAGCTCTAGGTTTCAAAATTGAGGGCCATTCTAATCCAGATCTGGATTTGCTCAAAGAGCCACGAAGTGGAAGGGTGTGGTTAAACCAGAGTTAATCAGGGTGGTGCCTTGAAACATTAGTGAACTTTTCTTCAGGAAAAATCAATTAGAATGCCAGTTGAGCTGGTTAAATCAAATTCTTATTTGATTTTTTGCTTACTCTTAGATTTTTTCTTCATTCATCCCAGCCTCCCCAAAGTCGGTTCTTTTGCAAATCCTCCTCCATAGGTCAGGGGCCACTAACTGGATTGAGCCTCAGTGGATTGAGAAACTGTCACCACCCTTGATTATCAAGAGTCCCAGTAGAGAGAATTAAATGTCTAAAAAGGGAACGTCACCGTAGAAGTGAGAAAGGCAAAATCCCAGAGGGGACAAAGATCAAATAAAACAGAAGAGTATTTTATTCAGGTCCATTAAAATAGACAATTAAAAACAATACACTTGTCCCTGTAGGGAAGCAACCAAGAAACTCTCCACTTATTCATGCAAAGCACATTGTGCTTAGATCGCCCCTTTCATATGGGTCCCCGCTGCTGAAGCTCTTACTAGATGCTATTGGCATAACTAAGTAAATCACTTTAAGCCAAAGCGCACAGATGAGATTTGAATCTTGCACTATGTGATGTCTAGGAAAGGAAAAAAAATCTTCTGGGTCCAACAGAGAGTTTAAAATGTAAGAAATAAGTTCAAATTGCATGGCCCAAAGGGTCAAATTCTATACTTTTTGATTCATTTGAGATAGTTCCCAGCAGGGTAGAGATGGCCATTTAATGAATAAGTATAACTTCGAAAAGTAAAGAAATGAGACGCTTAGCTTTGAAAGATAATACCAGGCTGAAGACAACTCCCATGGTTTCTTAAAAAAAAAAAAGCCGAGGAGGCAATAATAGTGGCATAGTCAATCTTCTCAGTGTTACTGAATGTAAAGATGCTAAAGAATACAAAATTGGTGTCTCAAAAGGTAAAGGTTTTTGGCAATGGGACCTAATCTTCGGTATTAGATGAGAATAAGGCAGGAAGAAAAGAAAAGTTGTCAGTGTACAGTAAAAGAATTTCTGTTATAGTCTTTTAAAATCGGTGAAGTTGTTCATGCCATTGAAAGTGTACTTGAAAAGGTCACCAGTAATATTGTCTTAGTCCTAAATCTCTTGTGTTCATAGTAGCACTAGGAAGGAAGGAAGGAAGGAAGGAAGGAAGGAAGGAAGGAAGGAAGGAAGGGAAGAAGGGAGGAAGGGAGGGAGGAAATAAGAAAACGAAGGAGGAAAGAGGGAAGGAGGGAAGGAAAAAGAAGGAAGGAGGGAAGGGAAGGGAAAAAAGGGAGGGAGGGAGGGAGGGAGGGCTAAAGAAGGAAGGAAAGAAATTAGCATTTATTGAGTGTTTTCTATGTGCCAGGCACTGTGCTAAGCAATCTACAAATACTATTTCTTATGATCCTCATGACAACCCTGAGAGGTAGGTGCTATTATTATTTTCATTTTATAGATGACGAAACTGAGGCAGACAGGTGAAATGACTTGTCCAGGGTCATACAGTTAGTAAGTGTCTGAGGCTAGCTTTTAACCCAGGTCTTCCTAACTCCTACCTGAGGGCTCTACTCACTGTACCACCAGCTGCCTAATTTGAGCATCTCTGGTGCAGTGGGTTGAGCACTAGATACAGTCAGATGACTTCATTTCAAATACTGCTTAGTTATGTATGATCTAAGTGCCTTTGGGCATCACTTTGCTCCTCTGGACCCCAATTTTCTTACACATAAAATGAGGGGCCCATTGGATCACAGATATAGTAGTGCTAGAAGGTACCTCAGAGTCCATCTCATCTAACACCCTCACTGCACAGGTGAGGCCCAGGGAGATTACATGACTGTCCATGGTTATACAGGTCATAGGCAAAAGTGCTGATTTGAACCCACAGCCGTTGGCTTCCACTGTACCATCCTAGGACAAGATGGCACCCACAGCCCCTTCCAGCTCTAAATCACTTATGATCTTGTGAACTCTCTCCTGCTTCATTCTTCACTACACACATCTGCTCTTTCCCTGCTTTTTTTCCTTCTCCTGCCACCCAACTATTGGCACACCTTTCCAAGAAAAAATGACTTCCGACACAAGCACGCCTGAGGGATGACTCAGGAGGCACTCCCAGGATTATCCTTGTATCATAGGTGCTCTCTCTGGCTAAGACTTGGGCCCTCTCAGAGCAAGGCATGTCACGTGACTTCCCGAGAATAGATACCATGCCCTAGGTAACCCAGTCACAGAAACAAAGCAAGTTTGAACTCCAAACCATCCAGTCAATCTCTCTCATCTGCCTCATTCTCCCTCCTTCAAAGCTTTGTCTTAGAACCATAACGGACCTAACTTTAATACCATCAAAAAAGCCCAGTTTATCCCAGTTTTTATATTCTGCAGGCAACCGGGGACAGGCAGAGGGACAGGTGCCTTTGTTATGACTCTTGGGGGCAGCTGTTGTCTTCCTTTTTCCATGGCTCAATAACACTGCCCTCCTGCCTTGGGAAAGCTCAGTCCTTGGTCTTCTCAGCTAGACTGACTGTAAACTCCTGGAGGTGTGTAAAGATTACATGTTTTCATGTGTATATGTGTACCTGTATATGTGCATATGTGTACATGTTCTAGGACTGTGCTGGAGCCAATTCATACTGTTGTACATATTGAATTGTTACATTTTCAGTTTGAGCATTTACACTTCAGGAACCAGCAAAATGATGGAGAAAATGTTAATAGTGCAGATTAAATGTAAAAATTTGCCAAATGCACTTTTAAGTTTCCATAGTGTCAGTTGTTAAATATTTTCTAGAACATCACTGCATACATACATACACACATATATATTATCTGTGTACACATGTATACACAAACACACACACATAGCCTCTACTCTCAAGGAGTTTACAATCTACATATGTGTGTGGACATGCATGTATATATGTATCATATTATATATATGTGTGTGTATGTGTAGATATATATACATATGTATGTATGTTTTGTATAGCCTCTACTCTTAAAGAGCTTGCAGCATATGTGTGTATGTGAATAGAAATATATATTTTGGTATATTTGTATATATTGTATGTGTGTGTCTATATAGATATAGCTATATACCTATATATCTACGTATGTGTTTATATATAGCCTCTACCCTTAAGGAATTTATAGTCTATATATATGTGTGAATGTATATGTATGTATTTATAGTATTGTATATGTATATATGTGCAGATCTATATCTATATATACATACATATATGTACATATATGTATGTGTTTATATCTCTCATAGCATCTAGCAAAATTTTTCAGTGGTTCTCTATTGCCTCAGTCAAATTCAAACTACTTTAGGTGGAATTTGAGTCCTTTTACAATATTCACACATATACACATACAGCCTCTACTCTAAAGGGGGTGCAAGTATATATGCATACATACACATATGCATATATGTGTGTGCTTACACATATATATCTATATGTGTATGTTTGTACATATATGCATATAGATGTGTGTGGGGGGCACCTATCACACACTCTATCTTTCCAGCTTTAGTCCATGTTCTCCATCCTTCAATCTGTATTACCCTATGACTCAGAACACATATGGCTTTTTTCCTGACTTCATGGTTTTGCTCATGCTTTTGCTTTTCCTCATAGGATTATTAACTCTTCTTTAAAATTCAAGTCAAAAGGCACTTCATCCATGAAGATGTCACTGAATCCCCACCAAATAAAATTTCAAAAGTTACAAACAGTAATTTTTCCAAAATTCAGCTCAAACTGAATAGTTGAAGATGCATTTTTAGTGCCATCCTGACATGCTGTTATATCTGAAAAGATATATGAAAAGACATATGAATCATTCAAAGCTCTGTCATACAGTAAGAAAAATATGACAGTATTCTTGTGGGTAATGACTAAGTTGATTAGAAAAACAAATACTCATATCAACTTCAAAAAGCAAAAATAACAAAAAACTCTTGTGTCAGAGTTGCGGACACAAAAAGTCAGGTACACTTCAGAGATCTCTATCTTATATTATATCTATCTAAGTGGAGCCTGGGAACTTTAGTACCTGGTAATCCCACAAGGGAGCCACTAGCTCCCCTTATAAGTATTCAGATTCACAAAGCTTCAAAATGTAGAATGTTAAACAGGCACAGTGGCACATGCCGTTAGTTCCTGCTACTGGGTAGGCTAGTAAATTACTTGAGCTCAAGAGTTCTGAGTTTCAGTATGGTTAAAGCAGGTGTTCACGTTATGATGACTATGGTGAGCTTCTCCAGAGTGGAGAGGAAGTGGGAAACAGAATGTATAAGATGGGGAAAGCTGTTCCCAGATGGAAATGGAGCAGGTCAAAGTTTCCTGCTATTTAGCAGTGGGATCAACACCATGAGTGGCTGTTGTATTTCCAGCCTGAATAAGGAGACCCAGTCTCTCTCTCACACACACCTATATACATATATGTACAAACACACATATACAGATATACATGTACCCCTTTAGGGTAGATGCTATATGTGTGTGTGTGTGTGTGTGTGTGAAAGCATATGTATATATGTGTGCATATATACATACATACTTAAATACATATGTGCTAAAAAGGACCTCAGAGTCCATCTAATCCAATACCGTCACCTCGCAGATGAGGAAACTGAGGCCCAGGGAGATTATGTGACTTGTCCATGGTCATAGAAATCATAGGCGAAAGAGCTAAGATTTGAACCCAGGTCCTCTGACTTTAGAGAGACAGTTCTTTCCATTCTACCATCCTGGCACAAGATAGCGTTCATAGCCCCTTCCAGCTCTAAATCACTTATGATTCTATGAACTCTCCTTGCTTCATACCTCACCATATGTCTGCTCTTTCATTGCTTTTTCTTCCTTCTCCTGCCCTAACTACTGGCACACTTTGTCAGCACACAGTGACCTTTGACACAAACATGCCTGAGAGATGAGGGGATGGCTCAGGAGATACTGCTTTACATAAATATATGTGCATACAAATAGATGTACATATTCTGTACACATAGACTATATACATGTATTGTACATATAGACTGCAGATATATTTTATACATATCTATTTTATCTATTTCTGCATATACCTATTTTATTTAAACAAATAATTCTTAGCTCATAGATTGCCAAGAGACTTAATAGGACACTCTATCTCTTTATATCTTCTATAACTCAATGGTACTGCCATGCTTCTCACACTGGTACCCCTTTCTGAGAGGGGTGTAAGAAGCTTTCTTTTGGTAGTGGGTTCCCTCCACTGGAGGCAGCTAGGGGGCACAATAGAGCTCTGGGCTTGGAGTCAGGAAGACTCATCTTCCTGAGTTCAAATCTGGCCTCAGACACTTACTATCTATGTGACCCTGGGCAAGTCACTTAACCCTCTTTACCTCAGTTTCCTCATCTGTAAAATGATCTGGAGAAGGCAATGGCAAACCACTCCAGTATCTCTGCCAAGAAACCCCCAGATCGGGTCATGAAGGGTCAGACACGACTAAACAACGACCCCTCCACTGATTGCTCCCCATCGATTATTGTTCTCAGGTGTTCCATTGCTACTGTTCTCTGCTCTCAAATGGCATCATGGCTTCTGTCACCGCTGCTAATACTCATCACCACTGCTCCCCATTGCTCATCTCTCCTTCAGAAGACTGTGATTAGTATTTTTCTCCAGGGGACCTGCTTCTGAGCACCTAGCCTGGAGAGAGAGAGGCTCACAGTTTTTTCACACCTCCAAGCAAATTTACCTTCCTGTCTTTTTCTTTTTCTTTTCTTTTTTTTTTTTTACACCTGGGTCCCACAGAAGGTCTCTTCAGGTATCTGTGAGAATAAATAGCTCTTTCTTGGACATTTAAATGAGTCTGTTTCCCACTTTGGGTTGGCTCATAGCAGTCCATTCTATTAGCCACCACCAGCACCTGGATGTTGCACTTCCATTTGTATCAGCAACTCCTATTGAGTCTTGGGGTTTGGAGGAACACTGTCTCTCCATTTGTCTTTCTTCTCAGCTGGTTCGGGTTAAGGAAATTACCCTGGGCTGCTCCTTTCTTTTCTTTTTTTTTTTTCCTTTCTTTTCAGCTGGTTTAGGTTATGCAAATTACCCTAGTCTGCTCCTTGAAAGAACTCCAAAAAAAATTGGCAGAGCTTAAAGATCCCAGGGCACCCAGTCAATCAACAAGCATTTATTAAGCACCAACTTATGCCAGGCACTGTGCTGGGTGCTGGGGATACAAAAACAAATCTGAAATAGTCTTTTCCCTCAAGGAGTTTATATTCTACTGTTGACACAATTTGTGTGTGTGTGTGTGTGTATGTATATATGCATAAATATATACATAAAATAAAAACCAGATAATTTTTGGAGGGTAGGCATTAGTAATGGCGTATAGGGAGATCACAGTGGGTGGAGATGTGTGTTCTCAACATACTTACGAGGGCAGTTGTACTTCATATGTATAGTTTTCTGGAAACTTAAGAATCTGAGAAATAAAAAAGAGAGTCTTATCTGTAGTAATTACATTTTCTCTTATTAAAATATGAAAGAGGAAGAGGATGGGTCCAAGAAGTTGGAAAGTCATATTATAGACATTGTTGCTGAATAACATAGCAGTCTTTCTCCTAAAGTCACCAAAAACTTAAAGCTTTTCTGAGAGAGATTGATGAGATAGGCATTTTGAAAATAAAAAGAATTATTCCTTGAAACTTAGAAATGGCACCAGAAATAGCACAGTAACTGAAACTGGGGGATGAAAGACACCTGAGATGAGAGTACTCAGGCCTACCCAGAAATTGTTGATTTCTCTTATAATGGTTAAAGCAAATCTGAGTATGTGTTGGGGTATTTAGAAAACTATGCACACTTGAAAATGAATAAGCGCTCTTGACAGAGATGTAGTGGACTTTAGGTGGAGAATGAGACATATTTTTGGACATGAGCAATATGTAGATTTGTTTTGCTTGTCTATGCTTACTGATTACAAGACTGTGGAGGGGATGGGGACTTGGGAGGGAAAGGGGATAGTGATAGCAATGAAAAAAATTAAAAAGAAAGATATTCATGTCAATGAAGAATTTTAAAATGAACAGAAGAGAACAGAAGAAGATTGAGGGAAGCAGAAAATAGGATAGCTATAGAGCTAATGTGGTGAATTTAATATATATTTTGAAAAACAAGCTATATATAATGGAGGTCTGTGGTTGCATGTACAATTCTCTTTTTCTGATCTTAGTATATGGAAATGACCTTGCTTTCTAGTGTTTGTCAAGTTTAGGATAACAAAAAATTGAAAAACAACTAAGAGATAAGTAATAGTTAATGTTTCTACTCTTTAGATTATTGATAATATTTGAAAAATAATATTGGGGGTAGGAAACCCTTAAAATTGTTTAATCACTGGGAGATTGGTATAGATCAAAGTGGTTAGTTAAAAAAAAGCCACAAGGAGTAGGAGGGGGAAAGGGCTTGTTACAAGAAAAGAAAAGATAAAAAATTTAACCTATTATGTGGGTTAAATGAGCAACATATCAGGTATAACTCATGTAGTATCTAGACTGCATGTTGGCTGTGAATTCAGTCACAGGAGAAGTGGAGATAATGTCACAGTGAATATTAAATCAACCAGCACGAGGTGGGAAGGTGGTGACACTTGGTAAAGATAAGATCGCAAACAAACCCAGTGAACTCTTAAATAAAGAAACAAGTGGGCCTAGCTGGGCCATAAACAACTTCCAGAGTGAAAGGTAATAAAAGTGAAGAGGGAAAATAAGATGCTCAAATGTAATGAAGCAAAACTTAGAATGCCTGGTGCCTGGGTGACATTTTAAGTGATATAATCTTATTCCACCCCAAAGAACTAACTAAAAAATAGAAAGCCTGATACCCCAAAGTTTCACTGGCATCAGCTTACGCGGACTATGTATTTGTATTAGGTGAGTCTTCCTTATATTAAAAGAAAGAAGGACTTGAGAATAAAAGAGACGAACCTGAAAGGATTCAAATGTATTCTTGAAGTGGTTATTGGGTGAAAAGATCCAGGACCTATGCAGAAAGAAGCATATATGTTGGATTAAGAAAGTAAATTACATGAAGAGAAATCTAGGAAACTAGGGAAGTATTGCCTTTCATGTTAATGGAGAAACAAAATGCCTCAATTTTATTGCAAAATAAAATTTAGAGGCTCTATTTTTTAGCTCTATTCTAAATGTCTTAGTTGGATAATTAGTTCCCCACTTGGGGTACAAAACTGAGGCAAAGTTGTCAGCTAAGTCCCTAAATTAATCAGTATGAAAACTAAATTTATAATTTTCCTTAAGGTTTATAAAAATATAAGATTCCAAATATTTTAAGAAAAATGTCATGTGTTAAATAATCAAAATGATATTAACAATGATTGAAGCTACCATATGAGAAATTTTCCTAAACTTTAGGTAACCATATAGCACTTATCTATATAATTTTGTTAAAATCAACAGCAAAACAAACTGAGCTTGTAGCTATGTTCATATTCACCATATAGTACAAATAATTCCTTAATTTCCTTCTTAAGAATGTTATCAGCAGTAGGAACATTATTTATTTAACATTGATTGAATGCTGAAAATAGCACTTTCATGAACTCACATAATTCTGTGATTAAGTGCATAGGAAAGGTCAAACAGAATGGCAGGAAAGGTCAGACAGAATGGTGGGGAAAGGTTCAAGAAGAGAGAGGTTGCTTTTAGCTGGGTAAGTCAGGCCAGGTTCAACAGAGGAGATGGAATCTGTCTTGGAGAAGATACATATCAATGAGCCGAGATAGCAGAGTCCTTTCTGATTCTGGGGATGGCATGCATAAATGCAGAGATTCCAAGGAGGGCAGTGTAAAGCTAGAAAGGTATATTAGAACTATACTGAGTCAGGCAGGATGGTACCACTGCAGGCACCCTACCTATCTGATCAGGGAGTGGGTGACCTGGTCAAACCTGTGCATTAGAAAGATGATGTTAGCTGCTGTTTGTATTTTGTTTATACAGAGGCAAAAAAGGAGAGGGAAGATTGAAGAGTGGCTGTGAGAATCTGAAACTGTATGAGATGGGGAGTACAATGGTACCAGACCATCTTGTTTCACTTGTTTTTGACAACTGTAACAAATACATTTGCTCAACAAAACTAAAACTCTACTCAAACAAAGGCCAGTTGTGCAAAATCACTATCATTTGCACATGTCTTTGACTCCACAGCATGTGACTCTTTAATAGTGCCCCGTACACACCAATTTCCAAGATATCACTGGAATGTTAAATCCTATTTCCAGAAAATCCAAGTTTTATTTTCTTTTGTTCTAGACTCCCTTCTCAGTGTTTCAATCCAATTCAATCCAATCAACATTTATTAAGTACCTGCCACGTGCCAAACAGTGTGCTGATAAAAAAGAAAGTTTCCTTCTCTCAAGAAACTTACAATCTAATGGGAGGAGACAATACATACAACAAAGGTCCACCCTCTTGCTCCACAAAGTTGAAACCAGGCAGAGTAGCAGATGCAAAGTTGAGTTTGTTCCAAATCTTTGACCATCAATCTTTTCTATCCTGTGCCTTTAGGACTCTTTCTTTGTCTTGAAGTTTCCTAATCTCTGAGGTCAGTCCCTTAGCCTTTAAATGAGCGTTGCTTCGTTTTGGTTTCTTTTGTCCATGGATCACATGGGTACAAAGTGAGGGAGACTCAGGAAGGTGGTAAGATCTTTCTTTTCAGAGTTTGGGAAACACAGATGGGAAACCTGATTGCTCAGGTCACTAGAAAAGGGTCACAGGCACCCAGACCCTTGTTTAACTGCAATAGATTTGGAAGTGAAGATAAGATGGAGAACTCAGGAGTCATAGGAACAGCACTGGACTTAGAGTCAGATAATAGAAGTTTTAGTCCTGGTTCTATGCCCTTGGGCCAAGTTACCTTGAATAAATTAATATTAATAATGCATTTGTTATTAATGTATTAAATATGTATTTGTATAGAGCTTTCAAATGTACAGTACATGTTATGTACCGCTGCAATACATGTTAAGTTTCCACTCAGTAGCCAGGAACCATGGTACATAATGAAGATGAAAGACAGAAATTGAAACAACCCCTGACCTCATGGAGCTTACATTCTGCTTAACAATCTAGAGTTCCATTCTTTGAGCCTCAGTTTCCTCATCTGAAAAAATGGTAAGCTTGGTGGGACTAGATCAGAAGATCTTAACAGGTTAAGGTCCCTAAGAGGACCCTTAAAGGGTCTACAGATTGATTTCCAGGGGTCCTTGAACTTGCACGGGGGGGGGGAAATCACATCTTTATTTTGGCTACCTTCTAACTGAAATTTGGCTTTGTGTGTGTGTGTGTGTGAATGCAAACAACAAACATTATTGTCAGAAAGGATCCAAAGATTTCTCCAAAATGTCAAAGGGTTCCATAAAAAAAAAAAATTAAAAGTTAAGAACATCAAGTGTACATGATCTCTAAGGTCCATTCCAGCTTTAAATTCCATTTTATAGAACTTAAGTAAAAACCCTAAACTTCAGTGTGTTGTGTGTAAAATGAGAGCTTAAATCTCTAAAACTTTCTTCAGTCTAAAAGCCCTTGATTCTATATTGAAAGCAACCTGGTTTCTTTCACACAGGTAGAGCTGACCTCTTTCATCCCACTTACTATTCACAGTTCATCTTTCTATCTCTCTTCTAGTTGGATTCATAAAATTTCCCTTTGTATTTTTGCCTGTAAAATAATGTTGTTCTTAATTTTATTGTTTTGCAGCTGCTAAGAAGATGTGACATAAGCCCCCCCAATCTATGGGCCATGGAGAAAGGGCTAGCCTCCACTGGGCAGGGCTACAGTTCCTTCCTTCAAATGATCCTGTAGTCATTTCCCATTTATTTCTCTCTGGCCAGAGGCAGCCTGCAGTACATCAATCCCTGCAAACACATCCCTTCTCCTTCAAATTGCTCATTTTTTTTTTATCTCCCCTTGCTGGCAATTAGCAATCAAATTCTTAATTAGCCTAACCCACCTGGCTATTTTGTGCCTAATAAATCAATTAATTCAATTCACAAGGAGGGGATTGTGTTTAGTACCATATTTTAGTCATTACAGGCCATCATTGTGTGTGACTGCTGAAGCTACTGTAAAGACATGATACCCAAGCAGAATTGATATTCTGTGCTGTTTTGCAGTCTACAAGATGAGTGGAGAGTGTGGAGAGTGTTTTTAATGTAGAAAGGGATTCAGCAATGGGCCTCAGCAGACCAAAGCAGAAATTAGGAGTGTATTAGAAGTTATAAGCAGGTTTATCTTCTGGGTTATACACTGCTCAGATGTACCTGATGATGACCATGCTATTTATTTTCAACTCATATTTATTTGTTCTAAAAAAAAATACAGAAATTCTTTGTTGCTGAAACTGGGGTTGCTAAAAAGTCAAGCCAAGGTCCTAGAAACATATCAGGGATGAACTGTGCATAACTGCATTTTCCTGTAAATGTCTTGATGAATATCTAGTTTGAGGCTATAATACAAAATGCATGTATTTAGGAATTTGAAGAAAGACACTGAAAAAAGGAAGTAGTAATTTCCTCTTCCCCTACTTAAAGTTTCCTTAATTGTCTACTTCTTGAAGAAGGTTCTTCTTTGAGGGAAATGTGGTGGTGACCTGGTGCTAGATTGAGACTGGATGATCCAAACAAGCCATCTGATGATAGCTGATCATTATTATGCCATACCTGATAAAACCAGAGGCCCCCATTATTCACATGTATTTACCTTTTATGAATAGCTTTATAGTGCTACCTGCCTGATATTGAGACATCACTGTTCCCAGTGAACCTTGAATTATAAAATAATCCCAGTTTACTCCAATGTAACCAATATTAGCAAAACCTTTGGGTATATATGGGTAGAAATGCCCAGCTGTAACTTGACAGTGTGTATTTGATTTTGGAGTCTAAAAATACGATCACTCACCAGGTAAGTAAAAATTTTATTGCTATAAGATACATTTGAGACAGTAACATGGGCTTGGGCTAAAATTCCATTTGAAAAGTTAGTACAGTATGTGAATTTCTCTTATCCCGAGATTAAAGTAAAAATTTTTGGATGATTCTTTAAAAAAATCCCTCTTTTGCAGCAAATGTGGTGGAAGTATTTTATTGATTGTTATTAAGCAAGGGTTGGAGAAGGCCTTTAGTATGACTGAATTTTTATTGCTATAAAATTACTTCAGACAGAATCCCATTGTAACAATATATTCAGCTCAATTCCATTCAATCCACAAGCATTTATTTATTAAGTACCTACTACTACCTGCCAGAGGGCAGCTAAGTGGCACACTGGATAGAGTGCCGGGCCTAGAGTCAGGAAGACTCATCTTCCTGGGTTCAGATTTGGCCTCAGACACTAACTAGTTGTGTGACTCTGTAGGTGATCTGTAGGTGAGTTAGGGGGATGTCTACCCCAATGAAGACTTTCACTGGTGGAAACCAGGGAGATGAAACCAATTTGTTCTAATAGCCATGAAGGCGGAGCACTTAAAGCTTGGTCAGTCATCAAAGTTGCTAAGGTCACACACTGCATGCCAAGTCATGGACAGTCATCTTAACTTTTGTCCTGCCAATGGACTTGACTCAGGAAGAGAGAGTGAGGCTGATAACTTTATGCAACTCTGCCGCACTTAAATCCAATTCAAGCACAAGTCAAGACATTACCTGTGATGTCACTGGTCCTCTTAGAAAAAGAAGGTCACCAGCTGGACAGTTCCATCTTAGGATGCAGATTCACTTAGATTAGGAAAGACCAAACACAAAAGAGAGAGGCCATTGTGCTCACTGCAACAGGGGAGATAGAACAGCTGTACTCCCCCAATACACACCCACACTTGCTTTTCTGGATACAACTCAAAGAAGTCCTCACCTTCCAAGGCCAAAAAGAAGGAAAACAGAAGAGGAATGGATTGCTTCTTTTGTATATCCACTAAGTTCTAGCCCAGCAGCCAGTAAGAGAACTCTTCATCACTTCCCACTGCAAACCCCTGAGTCACCAATTTTTCCAGCTGGGCAGCCAATTAGAGGACTTCTCATCATCACATAGCTCAACACCCTATGTCATATATGGCCTGAAGCAGTTCCTCAAACATCTGTCTAGTAGACTGGAACCAAGCAGCGAATATCTACATGTGCAAACATATCTCATTCCTATTACATTTTTAATATTAAAAACCAAGGCATATTCATAGATCTTATTTCTTATAATGCTTGGGGCTGAAACTATCTCCTAGAGGAGTGTGCGTAAGCTTGTATGTGATCACCATATGAGGACAAGGCAATTTCACAAGTATCTTTCCAGCTTTCTCTTATCTTGAGAATTCACCCTTCAGTGACCTCAAAATTGTGATGTCCTCTACATATACTTGGTCTGGTCCAATTGTACTTCCTGTTTTCATTTTCTTTACTGCCTTAAACACTTCCTCATATGGTACATTAAGGACTAAGATAGCGAAGTCTAAATATAGTGATTCTATCACTTAATAAAAGTTAATAGATCTGTTCTATATTTCCTCTATCTGTTCTCTTTCTAGTTCCAGCTATGATCTTGGGATGACCCAGATTAATTGGGTCTCACACCAAGCTTTGTTTTAAATTTGTTTTTCTCTTTCTTTACCTCTTGCTGCATAATGAGGATGTGATATTGCTTGTGATCTTCTTCCACTATCCTCCTTAAGATTATGCAAAGCAATTTGTATTATAAATGGTGGTTACCATTAATTGCCATATTTCTCTGCTGGGCAAGTCCAGGTGTTTGCTAGGTGAGGTGGTTTCAGGCATCTTCTGACTTCCTTGTTATACTGATTGCTTTATATCGATTAAACTTCTGCAGGATATGGTGCTAGTTCATATCAGTGTGTTTTTGTTTATTTCCCATATTTGGCATTATTATGGGCTAAACCTAGATTGGGCTTTGTCCACAGGGCTCAAAGTTTAAAATACAATAAGTATTCATGGATTAGAAAATCCCATTAAAAAGCACCATAAGATTTAGGAATTAAAAACATACCTTAAAAAGATAACACAGGGGCAGCTAGGTGGCACAGTAGATAGAGCACTGGCCCTGTATTCAGGAAGACCTGAGTTCAAATCTGGCCTCAGACACATAACACTTACTAGCTGCTGCGTGACCCTGGCAAGTCACTTAACCCCATTGCCTAACCAAAAAAAAAAAAAGATAACACAATTAAAATAAAATACTAGCATGTACAACCTGTAGAATCCATAGGGCAGCAGGCAACAGATGCTAAAGTCAAACTTCTGAACCATTCCAACAGCAGAACCCTCTTCCCCTACCCCAAACCAACCATGAGCCGCAGCTTCACCTCCATCTTCAAAAGGGACTAGCCACCTTAGTTCACCTACTGCCACAACAATGGCCTACTGTATGAAGCCCCAAAAGAGAAAGATAGTGAGGCGGCTGCAATCAAAGAGAAAGGAGGAAGAAGAGCCCCAGCCACAGACAGCCCTGTGGGAGCACAAAGACAGCTCTTCCCTCTGAAATGTATAGGCACTGGGCAGCCCTGTTGCTCTTCCCCAAGGACAACCCTCTAGCACTCCATTTGCAATCCACATAAAATCAATATAACCCTTTCCACAAACATCAGTAAATTGTCTGACAATTTTAATGCTCATCAAGAACCATGCAAAAGGGAAATGACCAAGTGTTTTTGTTAAAAGGTATTTCCTGTTGCCTTCCTAAGCTTGATGAAAGTAACTGTACCAGTTCCAAGGTAACTCTGTAAACCTTCCTTCTATTTAGCTGCAGTTCCCTTATACCTCCTGTTTTCATTTATAGTAAGAATTTCAGATATCATTCAGGTCTCCTTTGGTTTTTTTGTTTTTGTTTTGTTTTGTTTTGTTTTTTTGTGGTGGGGAGGCAGAGGCAATCAGGGTTAAATGACTTGCCCAGGGTCACACAGCTACTAACGTCTGAGGCCAGGTTTTCACTCAGGTCCTCCTGACTCCAAGGCCTGTGTGCCACCTACCTGCCTGGTAGTACATCAATTTGTTGATTACTGGACAAGGATGTTTACAGATGGCCTAAAAATAGTATAATCCTTAGTATGTCTGCACCTCTTTTTGCCTCTGCTACCATCATCACAGTTGCAGAATTGGGTTGCACAAGACCGAGAACTATTTTGTATTTTCTTTATTTCATGGGCTACCATATTAAAAGAATTCATTGGCAAGGGGTCAATCTACTAGTGCACTATGCCAATTCCTAGAAAGACACAGTCTATTGCTGGGACTATATTTGAAGTCTTCACAGTACGGTAGAATCTACCAATGCTTGGACTTTTCTGAGACAGACTTCAAGAACCCAGGGTTATTTCCTACAGGAAATGGGGTATAGAAGTCTATTCTGTTCTACAGGAAAATAGAAGGGGAAGGGGATAAGAGAAGGTGGGGAGAGATAGAAGAGAAGGAAGACTAGGGGAAGGGGTATTCAGAATGCATGCCATCTTGGGGGTGGGGGAGGGGTGAGATGGGGCGAAAATTTGGAACTCAAAAACTTGTGGAAGTGAATGTTGAAAACTAAAAATAAATAAATTTATATTAAAAAAAAAAGAACCCAGGGTTTTTTCCATAATGATGAAACATTGGAGTATAACATTGGTAGAGATGTTATATTAATGGATTTAAGAGTTCTAGGTGACTTCTCTACAGCAGTGGGGATGCCCAAAACATATTGCTTCCTTAATTTGAGGGTTCCAGGAAAACTTGAGAAGATGCATGGAGCCATTTCTAATACTCTGCTGTGATTCTAGCATTCATAATTTGATCAATAGGTGTGTTCATAAAAAATAGCTCAGTTTCTTATTGGAAAATGGGAGCTATGAGAAATTAGAAATGACATTATTTATCACCCAAAGACAATATAGAGGGGTCCATTTTCTGGGAGCTTACTTTATCTACCATTGGGACAGGGGGGGCATGGTGCAGGGGAAAGACTTGGATTTGAAGATTTGAAAACAGGTACTAAGTACAAATCTAGCATTTGCCTTGAGCAAGTCACTTCCTTTCTCTAGGCCTCAGTTTCTTCATTTGTTAAAAAGAAAGAGGTTGGACAAATTGATGTCTAAGGCCCCTTCTAGCTCTTATGATCTATCTGTAATTTGAAGATAATACCTTTTCCTCCACACATTGATCATGACAGTTATAAAGGTAAGGATAAAGGCTATATTTGACACAGAAGTCTCAGCTCTAGGTAATTATTTCAACTTCAGTGGAAAGGGCACAGGTTTTGGAGTCAAGAGACCTGGGCCTTAAATCCCTGTTCTGTTACCTTCCATCTGTATATTGTTCTAAGCCTTAGCTTCTTCATCTTTATGCGGAGAAGCTTATAATTAGACTTTCTCTGTGACTCCCTTCAACTATAAATCCTATGAGCTGCCTAATTTAAACTAAAACATGTACGGTAAATGTTGCTGGTCTGAATCTTTCAAAGCATCATCTCAGCTTGTATGTGAAGACATTACAAACTTTATTGTCCATAGTGCTGTGGACACAAGGTGTGGTGTTTACATCATGTGCCCATTCTTGCAGCTACAGGTAATGGCCCTTCAAGAAATCGGATATTTTCTCTGCTAATCTTTTCCTCAACCTGCTTTTTGCGTGTGTGTGTGTGTGTGGTAGCCCCACTTAGCTTAGGGGAGTTTACTGTGTTCCCTAAATAGCCTATTATTTTGTACAACTAATCCTCCCTGTTTTTTCTTTCTGTCCTGTTCTCCTTCATCGAGTTTATTTCTGATATTTATACCTTTATTTCTTCTTTCACCTCAGCTAACTTGATGAACTCATGGTGTCAGATTCATCCCTTATCTTATTTACTGTCTGGAACATACTCAGAGATTCCTTCAGCTTTCTAAAATGCCAATTAATACAAAGGATGGCTGACTCTACCATGAACCATGTCGCAAAGCTATCTACAAAAGATGGGGGCATTCCACCAAGTGATAGCTTTATACCATTTCTACTTTTTCAAGCAAATGGTGGGATCCTAATTTAAAGGTCTGAGGCAGATAGATTGATCATGGATCCTTAAGGTTGAGTCCTTACCCCTCTGACTCATTTTAAAGTTGTATTTGTATAAAGTCTTTTGCATCTAGAAGACTGAGGGAATAATTGATTTAACAACCAAAAAATTATTTTAAAAATGTAATTACTACATAATTATTTTTAAATAGTTAATAATTACATAATTAGGTAAAGAGGCAGTAGAAGATAGTGAGTAGTGCTGGGTTTGATTTAAGATAATGGGGGTTCAGATTCTTCTTTTAATACTTATTATTTGTGTGGCCCTGGAAAACTCACTTAATTGAATTCATTAACTATGTGACTCAGGAAAGTCCCTAGAACTTATTTCCTAAATCACAGCTAATTTTTTTATCTGCTTTGGTAAAAGGAGTTCCCCATGGTTATGATGTAACAGATTTTTTGCCTATATAATAATTAATTTACTACACAATTATACATTAATTTTTATGTCTTACAATGAAATTATTTTATTATATATTAATTTAGTTTTAAATAGAGGTGAAGATGGTAAAGGATAATATCTTCAGCCAATAAGAATATATTACCTAATAATATACTCCCTGAATAGTTAATACTTTGGGAGGGGGATAATAGACATTACTTTCAATTAAGTAATTACTGCATAACTTTTAGAATGCTTTTCTTCCAATATCCTTCTGCCTTAGTATTCTGGGAGTCTTTTTATCTTTTCATGTATTGAGAGATATCCAGCTAGTTTTATAGTGCACTTAGAAGCTGTAGAAGCTTCGTGCTTTTTTCCCCCCACATAGCTTACTACTCTTTTTGTTTCTTGAATGTATCAGATGCTATGTCAGGAAAGCAAAGGGTCTAAAATACTAGCCTTTAGTCGGACTCCTAGGCAGGAACTTTCCCACAATGCTCTGCCAGTGCACCTTGATCCCTTGTTTCAGAATCCCCTGCTTCTGTAATTATAGCAACAAAAAGTATAGGTGAAAATATTCCATCTCTGCAGGAGAAAAAAAAATCTTTCAGAATCTTTCTATTTTGCTGCTCCTGCTCAACTCATTTGCATTTGAAAATATTCCATATTACTGATTAACATAAAATAATTGAATGATTTTTTTAAAAGAAAATAAATTGTAGAAATTAAGTAGGTGCAATTAAGAAAAGATGCCTCGGTTTTCATTCTCAAAAGGACTCCTTTTGTTGAATCAGTAGGCCTACATTCTGATGGCTCTGGTATTCCCTGTGCTGGCCTCTCATCTCTTTATGAATTATACCTTGACTAGCTTGTGGGAAAAAAAATGTTATCTCAAGGAAAGAAAGAATAATTACCACCATCCCACCAAAAAGATAAGTTGAAATTATATTTTTTTCTTTTCTGTAATAGGAAAAAAAGAGTCATTTCAGGAATCATATGTAGTTAGTTGAGGGTACCTTATGGATTGTGTCAATTCAGAGTCTTTTTTTTAAAATACCAAAGCTGATCTACCAAGTCTTAGGAATATCTAAGGTCAAGAATACTCAAAGACTGCTTTCTTTTCAAGACTTAGATCCCATACAATTCAATTCAATTCATTTCAATTCGACCACCATAGTAATAACTAGCATCTACCTAGCATCTTAAGGTTTATAAAGGCATTTTACAAATCTTATCTCATCTGATCCTCACAACCACTCCGGGAGGTAGGTGCCATTATTATCCCCCATTTCACAGTTGAAGAGACTGAGGCAATCAGAGGTTAAGTGACTAGCCCACGGTGACTCAGCTAGTAAGTGTCTGAGGCTAAGTCTGAACTAGATTGTCCTGAATCCAGGTCCAGTGCTCTCCCCACTGTGGCACCTGGGTACTGAAAGAACTTATTTATGCCAGGTACTGTACTAGGTACCAGTGCTACAAAGATAAAATATAACAGTCTCTATCTTCAAGGAGCTTACATTCTTTTGGGGGAGAACAACATGTGTATATAGATAAGTAAATATGAGATGAATACATTTAGATATGCAGATGGATATGTAAACAATAGTGAGTACATGTGAAATACATTTGAATTAAATATAAATTAATTTCAGGGGAGGTAGTGGGAACCACTGTAGGGATAAGGGAATACCTTTTTTTAAATTTTATTTTTATTTATTTATTTTTATTTTTATTTATTTTATAGGTATGTGAGCTGAGCCTTGAATGAAGCTAAAGACTCTAAGAATCAGAGGTGAAGAGTAGAGAATTCCAGGTATAGCGGCAACCAATGCAAAGACACAGAGAGGGGAAATGGAAAGTACCACTGTGGAGAGAAGGTCGAGTTTGGGACTAGAAGGTGGGGAGGAGGAAGGGTAGCACAAGGTATCCTAATACCTTGGTCCAAATCCTGCTTCTTACACATACTAACTTGGGCAAGTCATTATATTACTTTGTGCCTGACTTTCCATATCTGTAAAATGAGAGAACAATATGACCTCTGAGGTCTCTTCTAGCTCTAGACCTATGGTCCTATAAAGATTGGCTGGATCCACACTGTAAAAGGCTTTAAATGCCCAATCAAGGAGTCTATTATCTTAGCCTAGAGTCAATAGGAAGAATGACACTTTTTATTTGATTATTCTTACTAGTGTGGGACTAAAGAAATTATTGCATTGTGGATACGGAAGAATAAGTTTCAGTGTCCATTGTAACCTGGCGAAAATTAAACCAAATGCAATGGAAACATGTATTTGTGACAATTCACTGCAGCTGACTGATAAGGTCCTGGGACAGCTAGGCGGAACAGTGGATAGAGCACGAGGCACGGAATCAGGAAGACTCATCTTCGTGGAATTCAAATCTGGCCTCAGACACTCACTAGCTGTGTAACTCTGGGCAAATTGCTTAACCCTATTTGTCTCAGTTTCTTCATCTGTAAAATGAACTGGAGAAGGTCTGGTATCTTTGCCAAGAAAATCCCACATGGGGTCATGAAGAGTTGGACAAAACTAAAACAGCTGAACAACAACAACAACGATGTGAGCCTGTAGCTAGTGGGGGCCTGAAATTTCCATACTAGTACTGGTCAAGAATCAGAACAGCCCATTTTTTCATTTACCTTAGGAAAGTGGTGTGGTGTAGTAGAATGAATACAGTCTGGAGTGGGAAGACCTTTCTGGGCCTCAGTTAACTCAACTGAAAAATGAGGAGGTTGGATTAGATGAATAATTTAGAGGGCAGGGATTGTGTCTCATCTTGTCTGTCACAAGATAGAAACTTAATGGATTAGAACTCTAAAATCCTTTTTAGCTCTAAATCTATGACCCTTTGAATGGCACCTCTCTAGATGACTCTTGTTTGTATAACTGGATAAGTCACCTACATCTTTGTGCTTCTGTTTCCTAATTTGTAAAATGTATTTAGTAGGAAATGCTCTATAACTTGAGGTCTAGGGTGGCAAAAAGCTCAATTATAATTGGCTTGTGCAATGATCCAAAACAGGACTTCCCCAAAAGGACCATTCTTAATATAGTTTTTAATAAATTGAAAATAAATTAATAAAGAATAATTTATTCAGTCAAGCATGAAATTAAATACTTAAGTATTTGTTTAATCTTCATTGCTGGATCATCATTTATTTCATACCCCATAACCGTCAGTGTTCCCCAAGGCTCTGTTCTGGACCAACTTCTCCTTCCACATTTTCTGTCTTGGTAACACCATCAGCTCCCATGGGTGACTTAATATTATTTGTTTAAATGATCTCTATATCCAGTTCCAATCTGTCTATTGAGTTTTAATCTCATATCACCAACTATCTATTGGACATCTCAAACTCAACATGCCTAAAACAAAACTCATTCTTTCCCTACATGCTCTTTGCTCTACCAAACGCTCCCTTTTCTGTAGTATACCCCCATTCTTCCAGTCCACCAGGTTCATGACCTTGGCACTATTCTCAACTCCTCACTCTCCTTCACCCTACAAATCTACTCAGTTATCAAATCTTATCATTTCTGCCTCTATAACATCTCTCAAATCTGACCCTTTCTCTCTAATCATACAATGACTACCTTAGTTCATGCCTAATCACTTATCTATTCTATTTCAATGACCTCCTAATTAGTTTTTCTACCTCATCTCTCCCCCATCTAATCCATACTCTAAGCAAGGTCCAAGATGGCTTTTCTCTAAGCATAGCGGACCATGTCACTCCCCTACTCAATAAATTCAGGCGGTACCTTATTGCATCTAAGATAAAATATAAACTGCTTCATTTGTCTGGACTCAATATATCTTTCTACAAAATCTAATTATGCATTACTCCCCCTCCCACACGTTATGGTTCCACCAAACTGGTCTTCTCTCTGCTCTTCACAGTGGCACTCTATTTCTGAACTCTGTAACTTTGTACCGACTGTCTCCTATGCACTTTCCTTTCACCTCTGCCTCACAGAATCGCTCACTTTCTTCAAGATGTACCTCAAGCACCACCTTCCACACGAGTCTTTTCATGGTACCTTAAGTACTAGTGGCCTCCATCTCTAACCACATTGTATTTATTTTGCATTTATTCTATATAGATGTATCCCCCAGTAGAAGTTCCATTAGAGCAGGGATGCGTTCTTTTTTTTAATGGAATTTTATCCCCAGTACCCAGGACAGTGTATAGTTCATAGTAGGCCTTTAGTAAATGTTTGCTGTTTGATTGATTTTAGTACTTTGTGGCAGAGTGGAAAGAAAACTGAGTTTGGAGTCAGAGGACCTGAGCTCAGATTCTAGTTCTTCTGCTTGCTGTATGTGACCCCAAGTAAATCATTTAACCTCTCTCACCCTCTGTTTTATCAAGTAACCAGTAAAAATGTATTTATTAAGCCCCTACTATATGCTAGACATAGTGGTAGGCTCCAGGGATACCTCTTTTCCTCCTTCCTCTTTCACAAGATAATTGAGATAATGTGTGCAGGTGATTTTGGCTTCTTGGAAGAAAGGTGGTAGGTAAGGTTTTTTTCCCTCATTTTTAGAGAATTTAGAAATGTTTCATTGAATTACATTCTAGAAGGTCGTCCTCTGTATAAAAATATTTATAGCAACACTTTTTGTAGTAGCAATGAACTAGAAGGAAATTAGGTCCCCATCAGATAAAGAATGGCTGAACAAACTGTGGTATATGGACATAATAGAATACTATTACACCATAAAAAATGAGGACTATGTACAATTCAGAGAAACTTTGTAAGACTTGTATGAGCTAGGGCAGAGTGAAGTGAGTATAAGCAGGGGAACAATTTCCACAATAACCACAACAATAATCTCTGCCCCATACTAAGATTCTGGGTTGGAATTTTTTGAGACACTTAGCCATATACCCTGTAGAAATCATCCATATGTCTGCTCATTTTTCATCACCATCAACAATATTTATGGAGTCCTTGCATGTGCTAGACATCTGGGAATTAGAAGAGGTATTAAGACCCAGTCTTTGCTCTCAAGGAGCTTATGATCTATTTAGGGAATATAAGACTATATGTAACATAACAATTCAGGGTAGGATAAGCTAAGTGGCAAGTGAGTAAGTAGTATAGAAACTAAAGGAAGGATTAGTGAAGGAGGTTGGATTTGAGCTGAGTCTTAATGGAAATGTGGAACTTACGCATGATAGCATAAGATGGTGAAGGGGAGATGCATAAGTAAAGGTTTTGAGGTGGACATGAGGTGGTTCATGGATGAATATATCAGTTTATCTGGAACTGAGGGTTTACATAGAGAAGTAGTGGGGGATAATGTTGGATAGTGAAGAAGAGGCCAGATCATAGAGAGCCTTGAATGTTTGAATAAGAGATCAGATTTTATTCCTATAGGCTAGCTCTTTTCAAATTATGGTCTGGAGATCTCTAGGGGTCCCTGAGAGTCTTTCAGGGAGTCTGTGAGGTCAAAACATCATTTTCATAATACTAAAGCATGTTAATTCCTAATGCAGTAAATATTAGTAGATATAACCCCAAGGGGAAGCTAGGTGGAGGAGTGGATAGAGCTCCAGCCTTGGAATCAGGAGGGCCTGAGTTCAAATCCGGCCTCAGACACATAACACTCACTAGCTGTGTGACTCTGGGCAAGTCACTTAACCCCAATTGCCTCACCAAAAAAAAAAAATAAATAAAGTATAAAGGGGTCCTGAGAGCAAAAAGTTTGAGAACCACTGCCGCAGGCAATAGGAAATTAAAGGATTTTAACATTAGAAGCAAACTCAGGTCATCTTTTACAATTTGTATTCCTTCTGCAACATCCCCAACAAAATCACCAGCTTACATTTGAAATCAAATAGTGATGAGAAATTCACTATCTCACAAGACAATGTGAGTTGGGACAATTCTGATTGTTCTTCTTCTATGTTAAACCAATATCTATCCTTCTTAAATGTCAAGCCATTACTCCCAATTCTGCCTTTTGAGGTCATATAGAACAAATCCAATTCCTCTTCCCCATTATAACCCTTCAAATACTTAGAGAGAACCATTATATCACCCTCAAATCTTTCCTTCTTCAGTCTAAATATCCTTAGTACCTTGGCATGGCATGGCATTTACTACCCCAGTACAACATCCAAACCATTAAACATCCTGGTCACTATCCAATGGACTTCTCCAGTTTGCCAATGTCATTTCCATTTGGTCTTGGTTTTGTATCCATTCTGTCACCCACCTTCTTTGTCTAGGTAAATTCAACACATTGACATTGAAATGATAAGGTATATTTGAGTTTTTTCCTCTACAAACTCAGTTGAATTTTGTTTTGTTTATAATGTTATAGTTGTACCTTATTTCTTAAATAGTCCAATCATGGTCTTACAGACTTACTGGGACATCTACTTACAACTCTTCTTGGATCCTGGTTTTTACAAATATATACAAATTTGAGCCCTCTACAATCACCAATAACACCCATGTTCTCGGTTGATTCAATTGCCACCTTCCCCTCTCTCTGTCCTTTCAATTAATTCTATAGGCTTTATTTTGGTTTAGTGCTGATTCTTCCCATGACCTTCCTCTATTCTTAAACAGAAGTATTACTTTTTAGATTACCCACTCTTCCTCTACATTGCCCCTTGCCTTGCCCCAATATTTGGGACAATTGCAAAGAACTTCTCTTCATGACTCTCTCTCCCTTTGCTTTTGATTATTGTTGCATTTTAATCATATAAGTGTTATTTATTTCTTGATATCTTTATTCCAACTTCCCATGCCAGTCTCCCATAGCTGTTCATCAAAATGATCTTGAGGCTGCATAGTTGTTATTGGGTCAATGCCTATGTTGCATTAGCATTCCCCTATGATATTTTCACTGGGGATCCATACCAACATTTCTGCCACTCTGATGCCTCTTCCTGAATCTGACTAACCCACACACACCCATTGAAAAAAACCAGAAGATATATCTCCAGTCTCTTTTGCTATCCTAGTAGAACATTTATGCAGGACTCCCCCCTCCTGTCTGTGTCCCCATTCCTTGAGATCCCAGTAGATCATTGTAATGCCTCTGGACTTTTGCTTGCCCTGAATAACATAATAAATCTCTCAGCAAGTGCTGTCAGGTCACCCCTTAAGAAAACTTCACTCATGTTTTGTTAACACTAAATAACTTTTATATAGAATTCCTGTCTTGTGATTTAGTGATTTAGAATTTTTAAACTGATATACCCTATATTACTGCTTATTTGTGCACAACCTCTTGGCTGCTTTGTATCTCATACTCTTCAGTGAGGTTTTCTTTTTCATATAGCAAAGTCTGGAAATGTAGGGAGTCAAAACTTTGTTTTGTGTCTTCTGATATTTTTAGTATGAAAGATTCTGGTTTAAAATTCCATTTCCTCTAACTAAAATGTGTTCCAACTTTTCCTGTGGTTTTTTTTTTCATAGTGGTAGAATAATCCTATGCTATTTGGATTGGTTCATATTGATAAGTGATGTTTTTTCCTATTAACTATCTATAAAATCTAAAAAATGAAACTTTGGAGTTTGACAACAATGCATTTGGGTGAATTGAATTTGAGATTTCTCTCTGAGGGTGTCCAGTGAATTATATTGTTTTGTACAGCTGTCCCTTGATATTGCTATTTCTAGAAAATTTTCTTGAGTGGTTTCCTGAAAAATGAGGCTCCTGCTCTTTCTTGGCATTTTTCAGGTAATCTGATGATTCTCAGCACCTTTGAATACTGCCTTATAGTTCCATCATCTTGTTTGTAAGTTGTTAAGACTCTTTTCAACTGGTTGTGCTTTGATCTTATTTTGCTATATTTTTTCTTTTCTGACAATTTGCCTTCTATTTTCAGAATTTTATTTCCATTAATTTCATTCCTTTAGTCCCAGTTTCTATCACCTTCTCCTGGTTGTTGACTTTTGTTTATGATCTGACTTAATTCCCTGCCCTTCCCTATTTAAATTCCTAATCTCTATTCTCTTTAGTTGCTCCTTTTTTTTTTCCTCTTTTCTGTTTGATATGTTTTTGTAAGTGTGTGTGTGTGTGTGTGTATATATATATATATATAATAATATATATATATATATATATATATGTATGTATTGGGGTGAATTTTTATTTTTTAATGTGGTGATGATAAAGAAGAATTAAGGACATAGGCCTTTTCTTACTCTGCTCTTACCAGAAGTCCTGGATCCCAAACCTATTATTAGGTGTACTATCTATGCTTCCTACTTTGTAACATCCATATATTTGTTGAATATGCTATCTATGCCCTTCATCCATTTTATTGATCATAATGCTCAATACAAAAGGGGTAAGAACAGATTTCTAGAATACTCCAATAAAGAGCTCCCTCCAAGGTTAGACTATAGTTTTAAAGCTGGAGGAGATCTTAAGAAGCCATCCAATCCAACTTCTTCATTTTATAGATGAGGAATTGAGGCCCAGAGAGATTGAGTGATTTGTCCATGGTCACACAGGCAATAGATGGTGGGTTAGTGATTCCAACATAGATCATATGACCCTACAACCAGGGCTCTTTTCACTGTACCACAAAACCTAAAGGATATCAATGATTTCTCTTTGGATCTGGCAATCCAACTTGTTCTTCTTTTAAAAATTAGTTTTATTGATTTCTCTTATTTTATATCATAGTCATTTCTAGATATACATCCTCTTTTCCCATTTCCCTGAGAATTTAGTGCTCCCTTGTAACAAAGAAATAAAAAAGCAAAAACACCCAATATAGTGACTGCATCTCATAATATATGTACCACAAAGTGCCTGAATTCTTCCTTCTCATAGTCTCCTACCTCACCATCCAAGAGAAGAAAGACAAGTTTCATTAGCTATTTTATGAAATCATTATTAGTCTTTCAATCATTATTAGCAAGTTTGGCTTCCTGTTAGTGATATTTTTGTTTACTTTGTTAGAGTCATTTTGTATAGTTTTCTTCTGGTTCTACCTATTTTATTCTGTATTAGTTCACACAAATCTTCCAATGTTTCATATTCCTCTCATATTCCTCATTTCTTACTGCAGAATTATATCCTAATTTGTTCATATATCCCAGTTTATTCAGTCATTCTTCAGGCAGACCTACCCACTTCATTTCCGGTTCTTTGCTACCGTAAATGCTGCTTTATGAATTTTTTTTTGTAAGAACAAGCTAGTGAATTTTTGGATGTAATTCCAGATTGTTTTCCAGCATGATTGAATCAATTCACTTCATAAACAATGGGTAAGTGATCCTGTCTTTCCATAGCCCCTCCAACATTGATTATTTTTATAAAAATCATATTTGAGTAGTACTTTCTCTACATTTCCACTATTATTTTCCCATCCATCCCAACTAGTGATCCTATACCTTATTTGATCTTTGTCTTGCCTTCCCATATAACTAAAAGTTTCCTTCTTTTGTCCTCAGCATTCTTGCTAACCTCAGCTTACTCTGAGGGCCTTAGCACTTTTATGCTACTTATAATAAGATGCCAGAGTTTTTTGTATTCCTTGTCAGTCACCTCCCCTTGCTTCCTCCTTCTATATATATGTAGCATCCTGGGCCCTTTTCATATGTGGCTCTCAGAAAGCTATACATGTTTAACATAGTTCAGTAACTACTCAAAACAAGAGTTCTTGAGCTCTTGCCAATGTGATTACTTTCCCCAAAAAGCCAAAATCAAAAGATATTTAATCAAATAACTTAACAATTTAACAAATTAAGCAATAAGAACAGATTCCCTGATGTATGATATGATATACTCTCCCCCAGGCCACCACCCTGCCAAAGGAACAGAGCACATAAGCAGAGAATATTAGTGACCAGGAAACACATATGGAGAACTTGTGTGAAAGGGCACAGACTCCAGGAAACCATGTGGTCAGAGCACATAGATGTCTAAAGAAAGTCACATCTCTAATGCTGAAGAGCTTCTGATATCCTCTGGAGCTGTCACTGACCTGCCCCTTGCTGGCCATCACATAGAATATTGCTTCTCCACTTCCATTGGTTGGTGAGCTGTTCCATGCATAGTTTTTAGCTATTGGTCACTTTAGGGCCATCTACTGTTCTCTGCTATCATCTGCTGGGCAATAGCAGCTAGTAAGGGAAAACAGATCTAATTCTCTATTATCTGAATAGTTTAGGACTATGAACCAACAAAAACCAGCAGAATGCCTCAGGCTAAGATTAAATCTATTCTTTAGACCTCACTCTGCTATTCTCCAACACTTCTTTCTAAATTTAATTCTAATCTTAGTTATGATCAGAAATACCTTGAAATACTTATGTCTGGTCCTGGCTTAATCACAGAATGGGCATTGCCTCAGTCAAACTGAGATCTGTTAAAGACCTTAGGTTAAAAAGGCCAAGGTCTCTCACTGCATCCAGGGCCCTCCAACCATCCCAATCTGTATCTTGCCACTGGACCCTGGCTCTGAAAGAGAAAGTGAGGCTGGTGACTTTGCATAGCCCTCCCTCACTTAAATCCAATGCACTTGTGTGTCATTGCATCACCTCCCTGATGTCACGGTCCTCTCTGAGAATGAAGGACCACCCTCCCCACTAACAACAACAGCAGCAACAACCCAGGGTTCCACTTTAGCAAATTACAAAGAAGCTAAGCAAAACTAATGAAATTTCTTTCAAATCTATATCAGGTTCTCATGGTCTGTGCAACTCACAGGGGCTGTACTGGGTGGCAAAACCTGAAGTGGGCTAGTAAACCTTGCCTCACTTCCCACAACAGCAAAATCACTGCTTTTTGTTAATCGATTCCTTTGGTAGCCACCTTTTATGCTACATTTTTGACCAGCTCAAAATTAGCTAGGTAGAATAGTGGGTGCAGCACTAGCTAGACATGGAATTAGAAAAATCTGAGTCCAAATGTGATTCTAGACACTTACTAGCTGTGCCTCAATTTCTTGAACTGGAAGATGAGGATAAGAATAACACCTACTTCTCAGAGTTGTTGTGAGGAGCTAGTTAGACAATATTTGTAAAATACTTATCAGTACAGTGTCCAAGAAGCCCCAAGAAGCTTTAGCATGCCCAGCAGCCATACATCCCTGTTAAACCCTCTCTGCAAACAGGCTAAAACCAGGTTGAGGGTAAGAGACAGGCCTCAAACCCATCTGTGAGTTAGGGGTATGTCTGCTCCCAGCATGTGAAGACTTTCCCCAGCAGAATGGGTGGATGAGAACAATTTGTTCAAATGGCCATGAAAGTGGCTGAGACAGGCACGATAGAGTACTTAAAGCTTGGTCAGACATTGAAGATGCCACAATCATTCACTGCAACCTGGACCGGTCATGCTGACTTTCGTTTTGCAACTGGATTTCAGTGACTCTGGAAGAGAGAGTGAGGCTGATGACTTTGTGCAACTCTACCTCACTTAAATCTAATTCATGTGCAAGTCAAGACATTACCATGACACCATCGGTCCTTTTCAAGAACAAAGGACAAACAACAACAGCACAATGCCTGACACATAGTAGGTGCTTTGTAATTGTTAACTATTAGTAGTTATTGTTGGTCTTTTTCTGCTTGTCATTTAAAGATCTGAATTGGTCAATGGATTTCCCATACAGTCTGCTTAGACGGGTTCCCTTATTTTTCCTCATCAGAATCATTTCTAGTTGTCTCATCAGAATTAAATTCTCGAGCACTTTCCATTCGTATTGGAGCGACTTTCACTAGAATTTTAGGCCATGATGAAAATAATCTATATACCCAGTGGTTGGAAAATTGTCAACCAAAATGTGTTTATATGAAAGGAAATGTAATAGAATCTAGTGTGCTATAGGGAATAGGAAGGGGCAACTAGGTAGTGCAGTGGATAGAGCACCGGGCCCTGAAGTCAGGAGGACCTGAGTTCAAATCTGGATTTAGACTAAACACTTGACACTTACTAGCTGTGTGACCCTGGACAAGTCACTTAAGCCCAACTGCCTTAAAAAAAACCCCAATATTAAATCACCAATAGTGAAGAAAATAAAACTTGTACCTCTAAGGTCTTTATGTTTTTCCCAAGACTTCATAACTTCTCATGGGGCTTCATGGTCCATTCTGAGCAAGAGGAGGACATGTACAAAGTGTGATGATTTAGGAAGATTAGTACAGCAGCATTTTGTAGGATGAATCAGAAAGGACAAGACTAGAAGGAGAGAGACAAGTTACACACACACACACACACACACACACACACACACACACAAACACACACACATTCACCTATATATTAGTTGTGAGAAAATGAAGGCTTGGACAAGGGTGCTGTTGGCAGTAGGAATGAAAAGTAAGGGAAACATTACAAAGGAAGACCAAGCATACTGTACTTGTTGCCTAAATGGAAGAAACGGGGAGATGAGGGGAAGTAGTTTTGAGTGAGAGGGAAAAGTTTGGAATAACCTATGCTTTAGGGCTTTTGTGCCTGGGGAAATAGTTGACAGAAACTGGGAAATCTCAAAAGGCCATTATTTGGGGGGAAATGATGAGTTTAGTTTTAGACAAACTAAATCTGAGCTGGCAAAAGGACATTCCAGTGGAGGTATCCAGCAGGCAATGGAGATAGGGAACTGAAGTTTGGAGACATGCCAAAGCTAGAAATGTAATTTGGGAATCATCTGCATATAGGTGATAATAAAAACTTATATGTAAAAATGGCTTCAACTATTTCACAACAGCCTTCATTCCTGTAAATAACTGCTCCTGGGAATCTTACTGCTGTGATGGTCTATTCCCTTAACATAAAGATTCAGAATTTTAGGAGAAATGCAAAGCCATCCCCCAAAGCCATCTTAGCAATCCTACTAGCTTCAGCCAATGACTAAAGGGGATTTCAGTCTCTTCAACAGTGCCTGAACCTAGAGCAAACTGACTTCTCGGCAAATTTGGTAGACAGAAGCAGCTGGCAGCAGCTGGCAATGACCATACCTTCATGCCAGCGCTACCAGCAAAGGGAAGGATAAAGGCCTGGAACCCAATAGAAACCGAAGTCCTGACTAGGCTTTTGAACCCTTTTTGGAGAAGAACCAAGAAAATATAGCACTACAGAAAGTCAGGACAGAAAGAATGTCAAGGAGAAGAGAGTTGTTGGTAAGACCAAATAAGGCTAAAAGCTCTGAATGAATAAAAACTGATCTTTTGAGAAATCCGACTGAGCTGAATTTCTGTGGTATACTAGGAGAGGAAGCCAGACTAGAGGTGATCCAAATGAAATGGAAATAAACAGTTTCTCCAAAGAGCTTGGAGAAAAGGTGGAAGAGAGATATTGGGCTGTGTTGATCGGGTCATGTTTACATTTTACTTTAAGGTTATCAAATACTTTCCCACAAACAATTTCCATTACATTAATAGCAGCATGGTATAGTCGATGGAATGCTGGATTTGGAATCCAGATGACCTGGGTTTGAATCCTGCTTGGTGACTTTTGCCATTTCTCTAGGCCTTAATTTCCTCATCTATGAAACTCGGGCAGCAGGTCTGATGGCATTCAGGGTCTCTTTTCCTTACATGAGTATTACTATCTCCCTTTTAGTAGATGAGGAGACTAGACTCAAGGAGGAGAAATAAGTTGCTCAGGGTCATATATTCAGAATCCAAGTAAATATAAAAGCACAAGGCTTCTGTTTCAAAGTTGAGGACTTCCTCCACAATGCCATACTGCTCCTCCAAAATAATAACCCACATTCTTATATCATTTCACTTTTACATTTTTTACCCTGTGAGGGTAGCAATGAAAGTGTTATTATCCTTATTTATAGGTAAGAAACCAAGTCTTCTGATTCCAAGACCAGTGTTCTTTCTCCTACGGCATAGGACCTATGTTATCCTGCCTCTGAAAACAAGAGATGTAGGAGAGGAACATAAAGCAAGGCTGGGCAGTAGGTAGGAGTAAGTATTGTCCCAGGAACAAACATAAATTCTGAGGTGGAAAACTATGAAATGTTTATACACAGGATTCCACCATGGATAGTTATACACAAGACTTTCACTAGCAATTATGGCACTCACCCCGTCTTTAAAGAAAATTCAATTAAGTGATGCAGGATGGGGACAGGACATTGGGGAGACCTTGTGAGGTGAGAAACCCCAGAATACTGATAGGGGAGATAGACACCTTGAGACACAGTTAGGCTCCCAAAGGGAAGGATAGTATTGTGGGGCAAAGGCAAGCTGGGCCATTGTGCAGCCAGCAAGAATGGAGAGAATTGGGCTATCTGTTTGCTTCCTGTCTCAACTAATTATTCTTCCCAACTCAGTGCTAAGATCAGTTATTTCTACCTGCTAAAGGAGTGAAAGTGTTGTCTGACTTCTATAAATTTTGGTATCCTGGGACAGAGTCCCTATTGTTCTGCCCTAGTTATGGCTCTTATTCTATAGTTGTTGTTGGTGGTGGTAGTTCTTCATTTTTGAAGAGGACCAATGATATCATGGGGTGGGCTTCACTTGTTTGTGAATTGGATTTAAGTGTATACATGAAAGAAAGGGGAAGGAATAGATGAATCATAGCTAATGATTTTTTAAAAAAATTTCAGTGAAAAATCTGGTTAGAGTCTTAGTAATAAGAGGAGGACAGTGAAGTTGAAAGAAGGAATTGAAAATTTCAGTGTATATAACAGAATACTAAAACTGGCTGGTTTTACCTAGGGCAAAGTTCAGGAGAGAGAAAATGACTATAATGAACTGTCCTAGCTTTATCTCCCCTTTGTCCTGAGTAGCTGCCCTTGTATAGGAGCACCAGAATCAGAGAGCGGCAGAGATACACAGCTCCAGGCTTATGTATTGCCAAGAAGTTAAGACATCTGGGCAAGGAAATCGGGTCTGGAAAGAAGCGGGGACACAGTTCATTAGATTCAAATACTAGAGACATTGAAAGGAGTTGGACGTCCCTACCAGGGAAGTGAGCTAGCCATAAAGAGTTGTGTCATTACAAACTGAGAGTGGAAGCTGAAGAAAATAAATTGGAGGTACAACAGATAGGGAATTAGAAGGGACCTCAGAGACCATGTAGTTAAATATCCTTATTTTACAGAGAAGGAAACTGAGGCCCACCGAGGTTAAGTGACTTGCCCAAGGTCATACAGATTGTCGGCACCAGAAGCAGGGTCTTTTGACTCTATAGTCAGTGCTTTCTTCATTCAATTGTGTTACTTTTGCCTTTGGAAATAACTCTGAGAATGTCTGGTGATGTGTTTATTAATAACACACAACATGTTGATTGATCCTGTAATTGTTTTCATGTATCCGGATATGATCTTTGGGACAATCCTAGTGGAGACCAGAGAACTTTAGATCTTCTGTGGCCTCATGGAAACTAAGGAGAGTGTGAAAACAGGCAGATCCTTAGAGGGAGAAATGATGTATGTATGAAAGAATTACAAAACCTCAAAGTTGGAGGAGACCCCAGAGGTCATCCAATACACAGCACTCTTGTATGGCAAGTGCATTCAATATTTATCTTATAGCAATAAAAACAAACATAATCATATTTTTCCTTACTATTAAGGATGGGGGAAGGGAATACAAATACTGAACTCCTACCATACTCTGCTAAGACGTACAATTTTAAAGTCAGAATGATTCAGCCAAAAAGAAGTCATTCTTAGCTTTTCCTGAAGCTCTATTTTCTCAAGCACACTCCCAAATATTAGGAGCTGAAAAAAAGAAAAAAGACACAGGCTGTCCAAAGTAAACCAGCTAGAGGCAGGAGTAGCACTTGAATGTCTTTTTAATCATCACTACTTTTCTTCCTATTTCTCAGCATGTAAAACTCCTTGCCAATTGACCAGGCTGTTATGACAAGCTATTCAAATAACCTCGTTGTACATAGGAACATCTCTGCAGCAAAATGCATCTAAATCTCTAAATGTTGCTCGAAGAAACACAGTATTATAGTAAAAGTATATACTAAGACTCATATAATATTCATTTAGTTTAGCTGCTAGATTTAATTTATTGCTCTTTCACTTTTTTTACTGTATCATGTTGTTCAAAGTTGTCCTCTTTCTTTGTGACCAAAATGCTGTACAGAGTTCTAATTCCTTTAAAATTCTTTTTGAAACCATTCCACATATACAAAATGACTTTAAAAATTCATTTTCTATTATTGCCTACATTGTAGACTGTTCTTACTCTTCCATGGAACTGAGGTGACCACTATAAAAGTATTAAAAACAGATAGATTTATCCCATGATTGAATTTAATCTATCTTATAATTAAATAATAACAATGATAACTAACATTTATATAGTGCTTCCTATATGCCAGGCACTGTTGCTGAGTGCTTTGCAATTATTATCTCATGTGATTCTCACAGCAACCCTAAGAGGTAGGTGCTATTATTATCCCCATTTTACAGATGAGGAAACTAAGATAAACAGAGGTTAAGTGACTATGTCTGAGGTTAGGTTTGAACTCAGGAAGTCTTATTGACTCTAGGCCCAGTGCTCTATCCACAGCGACACCTAGCTGCCTCTAATTGAAGGTGATTAGATAAAAAGATAATCTACATTGAAGACAGGGGCCCTCAGGCCTAGATGGGACTTGGAATCTTCGGAACCCTCTGGAAGCTGAACCCAGGAAATTTGTCTAGAGAGAGGATAGCTTCAAACATGGTACCAGTTGGACTTGCTATGCTCCTGTCCATGCTGGACTTGCTTAAAGTTATTATGAGTCAGAATGAATATTATAGATCCTTAGCAAAGTGAAGGACTTTTCTTGTAATCTTAAACCAGAAGGAAGGAAGCACTAGGAGCAGAAAGCTTTGAAACAAGAAGCGTTTAAGACTCAATTCTGTGAATAAAATAAGGAGTATTCTCAGGACTTTCTTTCCTTCCATCTGACTCTTGAAATATTTCCAAAATAAGAAAAAAAAACCCAACCCCAACACAACAGTTCATTCATGTTTGATTTTTCAGAGCAATAAATTTCAAGCATTCTGATTGTCAAATAAAATTCTCGCAAAAGTATAGCACATGAAAATGGTAGTTGTTCTCTACCGCAATTTAATCTCATTATTTCTCTGAATACTATAATCTCCTTTAACATTTGGATAGCTCCCTAATCTTATCTATGGGCAGTTAGGTGGTGTAATGGCTAGAGTAGAGGGCCTGGAGTCAGAAAGAACTGACTCAATTCAGACACTTACTAGCTGTGGGGCTCTGGGCAAGTCACTTAACCCTGTTTGCCCCAGTTTCCTCATCTGGAAAACGAGCTGGAGAAGGAAATGGCAAACCTCTCTGGTATCTTTGCCAAGAAAACCCCAAATGGGGTCATGAAGAGTCAGACATGACTGAAAATAACTAATGAACAATAACAGTCTCATCAATATAGGACTTGGTCCTTATACACCTTCTCATTCTGTGTCCCTCTTCTGTGCTCTTCATTAAACCTTCCTTCGAAGATGCGGCCACTCAAATGTGCTAGAATACTCTCTTTAGCTGTTAAGATCTCGAGTATCCCAATGTACCATGTTTTTTATACATATAAACTCCTTAAGAGGAAAATATGAAAACATTGGCTTGCGGACCATCATACCTGCAATTATACTGATGTTGAATGAATTAGTTCTTCCTTTATTGTCAATTTTTAAAAAACTTGAATTTTTGCTCCTCTTCTTCAGAAAACTCATCAAGGCGTGACCTTGAATTGACCTTGAATTCTTAAGGTCTATGCTAATGGAATACAAATTTGGGGGGATCCTACCAAGCTAGACAGGTTTCAGTGGTGAATCAGGCAATGAACAAGTAAGTGTCTGTCATCAGAGGACAAGTGTAGTTAACTTCAAGGAGACTCATTATCAAAGTTTTGGTGATTTCCATCCCCTTCTCCCCAAACCAGTCTTATTTTGGTCACAGCAGCTCAACAATAGCAACACAACAAGTGAACTATTATAGCTCAGCTATTTAAAAAAAAAAGATCCTTTCAAAGTGCCTAGGTATGTGTGATGGATGGATGAATGGATGGATGGATAGATGGATGGAGGGACAGAAGAAAAGGAAGAAGAAAGGAAAGAAGGAAGCAAGGAAGGAAGGGAAGAAACATTTATTCAGTGCCTGCTGTGTACAATGTACAGTGCTATGTTCTGGAGATACAAATAGAAGCAGAAAAGACAGACAATCCCTATTCCAAGTGCCTATGTTTTAATGAGGGAAGACTATATACAAAAAGAAGCAGGGGAGTGGGGAGTTAAAGCAGGGGGAATTAAAGTCAGGAAATGGGCCAGCGGGGAAATGAAAGCCTGACTACAGAGTCCCTTCACAAAATGGAGGCTCCAGGGGTGACATACCAGTAGGAGAAGGGCTTTGGATGAAAGAGGCCCAATTCTAAGTTCTAAGAAAGTCTGGAGCCAGGCAGGCAGAGGAATGAAGAACAGAATAAATATGAATGGGCAGGAATACTTTAGTTTGGAGAGGCTTTATTCATTGTAAAGGGGGAAAAACGAATCAGTGCAAAGTTTTCAGTCTGAAAATAAATTTTACAAGTGAACCTATCCTGGCAGGGGTAATGGATCATTTGTTGCCTAAGGGTTCAGATAAGCCATTGCCTTAGTAAAACCATACTCCCAGATAAAAGCAGCCCTTGAGGAGGTAAGGGCAGCTTCTCTAGGAGTTACCAAGCTACTCAAAAGGAAGTAACGGTAGAGGGCAAGGAGGTACCAGGAGGTCTTTGAAGCCTACTACTCAGTACATAATGCAGTCCATATATACTCCTTGCTTAAAAGGCCCACAGCTTGGTTTCAGAACAATCCACCTGGGGGCAAAGTTAACTCAAACTGCCCTGAGTCTGTTCCACAGCATCCAATCTCACAGTAACTCTAGGACAGGGGAAAGTTAGAGATGAGCCAATTCAAGTCTCCCTGGGCCTGTAATACAGTGACCAGACTCACAATAGGGGGTGTGGGGAGGGAAGAAAGCAGAGTGAGAATAACTCAAGCTGTCCAGGGTCCGCATCATAGACTCCTAGCCCACAACAGAGCCTCTCAGAATAGATTCTTCAAGTCCTCAAGAATGTATGATGATGGAAAAAAATAATTACCTTTTCCAATTGAGAGAAAGAAAACTGTTGGAACAGTTTAGGCAATGCCTATCCAATTTTAGGGAAAAAAAAGTCTTTTGGACTACATTTCATCCTCTAAACCTTCAAAAGCCTATCATTTATCATTAATATTGAAATGAAACAGGAAATACCTGTACTAAGAGAACCTTTGAAAACATGCAGAATAATTGGCAAAGAATATTTTGGGAGGCACTGACAATAATGTAATGCCTGGATTAGTCTTTCAAAAAAACATGAAATTGTAGCTGCTAGGCATATGTAGCTGAAGATTCAGCATTCCAGCATGGACTATTATAACTCAGGACTTCTGATATTCTGACATATTATTTAACAAAAAGCACATGGAAGATGATGCACAGCTCTTGTCTGCGTCAAACTTCTACCAGCTTTGCTGGGATTTATGCATATGACTAGACCGAAAGACACATTTTGAAGTGCTCTGATGCTTGTGCACAACAGTGAGGGAGAACATATAGTCCTTTCCATTTGTCTTTTCATCCAGATCCACACCCCTCCCCCTAACCTCAGCCTTACCCCATTACAGATCTCTGGGACTGTAAGATTTCTCAGAGCAGTGGCCCTCTATTTCATCACAAAGATCCCCAGATCAGGGTTCTTTTACTTGTTGAGACTTCCTGTTCTTTGCAATAAGATACACGGCTTCCTGAAAATGTGGTAGCTTTGTACTTCTAATACTTCCTTAGGTTTTCTTGACCTAAAAATCATATTCTTAAAAAAAAAAAGAATATATGTGCTAAACTCTTAGTATTTTTCCTCCTTTTATCCAAATTATTCTATGTCTTCATAACTCTAGATTAGAGGAATAAAAGTTAAAGATTCTGGTGTAAATTTGGAAGGCATTATACAAAATTAACATAGGGGCATATGTACCACACTCCTTGCAAATTAAAATCTAACAATAACAAACAATGTCGTGCCCAACAGGCTGGGGGCACTGTTTATTTTCTGTCATCTACCAAGGGGCCCCCTCCCCTCTGGCTTCCTGTGTGTAACTACATGGGAAGGTAGACTGGGCTCAGTCCTGGAGATACCTGGTCTCTAATAGAGGGGTTAATCTCTTTTACTCCTACTCTGATTTTTTTTTTTATACCCCTGCCCTGAAGCTCGGGAAAAATTACTTATAGCTTAGGTTTTGGTTCATGCCTTGCCAAAGAGGGGAGTACCAAAGTACTCAAATACAACATGAATCAGATATAGGAAAGCTATTTTGTCACACAAAAGAAATGCTTAACACACACAAGATTCATGAACACATAACAATTATTAACGATTTCCAGAAAGGTTGATCCTTAAAATATCAAGATAATATAATTTGCAGAACTGCTTAAGGGGCATTTTTGGTTTTCACCTATGCTCTGCACTGTCTAAACAATCACCTCCAGGTCTAGGTCTTTTGGCAAGTCAGAACAGATGTTGAACTTCTCCCATTGGCAGTATCCTTTCTCATGCAGAACCTCTGCCTTCTACCAATCAGCTCCTATCAATTAACCTGGGAACTCTGGACCTCTCAAACTCACAAGGTTGTCTCCAAATCTGGACATATTCATCTCAAGATCTTTACTCATTCATCTATGCTCAGAAGAGGAACAGAAGGCAAAAAAAGGAAGCCAGGGGGCCGGCTCCAAGCTCACCTAGTTGAACCTCTTCTCCCCACCTCCCCAAGCTGTAACATTATGGAAGAACTCTCTGCCAAATGCCCTGGAAAGTCAAAGGAAGAAAATAAGACAGAAACTGTCCCTTCTTTTTAACTGACATAGCACCCGACCCTGTGGTCACTACTGAGCAGGGGAGAGAATCAAGGCATCACCCAGGCTTGGCTTTGTCTGTCATATCACCAAGCTCTTTGAGCATTGAGTCATATGTGACAGATCTGAAGCAGGCAGAGCAACTCTGAGCATGTTCCATTCCTGTTGCCAAAAAAAAAAAAAGATTCCTAAAGAACAGAAATGTGGGTAGCTAACACACTATACTAAATGAAGTTGAGAATTTTTTTAAACCCATGTTTCTGTTATTTAGAATATTGGAAAAAGATATCAAGATAAAAAACAATTCAACAAAATAAACATTGACCACTGAAGCTGAGTTCAGAAAATATTAGTCTTCAGGTTAAAGGTTACTATAAATCTCCAATTTTACTGTTTCCACCTTAGATCCATTACTGTGATGAAGAATTTAATACTTCAGAAAGTTTGTATGCTCATTAAGGCAAGTGGTCCTTCTATTGATTAAATGGCATTGCATACACACCTTCTAATCCCTTGTTATTCTTATCCAAGCTTGTGGATTCATTCAACATACCAGTGGTCTTCCTCTAGGCTATTGTGTTTTTACATTTCCTGTAGTACTTAAGCTCTTCCCTTGCTCTCACCACAGGGCTGACCTACCTCATTTTTTTGCTTGTCCATTTCCTTACACTACCCCTTGCACAACAGTCATCTTTGGAAATATACAAACAGCCTACTTGTGCCCACCATGAGCTCCCCCAGCCCCTTGCCTTTGGGACATCAGCAACTTTGATTCCTCTGCAGCTGCAGTGAGACCCCTGTGATGAATATACACTAAAAAAAAAAAAGCTCATCTTTAATTTCTGAAATGAGTTCTTGTGTTTTCTCTCTAGAAAAACCACGTGGGTAATCATTTTTTGATGGCTTTCCCTTTCCTAGTAAAATTGGACAAACATTTGAAATTTTATGTCTTCCCCCAATTACATCTTTCAAAAAATTGTTGAGGAGTCAAAATTTTAAATTCCTCATGATTTTTTTCTTAGAATAACTTTTTATATAAATTTGCATTTTAAATTTTAATCTTACTTCCATAAAGAAATGTCATGACACCATAAATTAGACAACATCTGTTAATTAGATAAAGGACTGGAATGAGAGCCAGATATTTTGGGTTCTGTTGTTTCATGTACCTGAATTCTCTTGTTAGTCATAAAATAGGCCCAAATAATACTATTTCTGACCACATTTTTTCTTTTTTTTGCTATTATAGGAGAAATGTACCTTTTCCCATATAGCTGAAATAGAATTTTATTTTGATAACCCTCTGCTTGTGGAGACTTTCTCCCCTCTGGATTTTTTCGACACTACTTTCTCTTAGTTCTCCTATTGGTCTGATTGCTCCTTCTGATCCATTGCTGATTAGTCATCTGTATTACACTCCCTAATTGTGAGTTTCTTTAAGATTCTGTCCCAGGCCCTTTTCTCTCCTCTCTCCATACTCTATTCCTAGGGTAAACCCATCAGCTTCCATGGGGTTAATTATCATCTCTTTGCAGATACCTTCTCACTCTGTACATTCAGCCCCAATCTTTCTCCTAAACTTTGGTTTCATGTCATTGCCTACTGAACATTTCAAAATAGAGACATCAAATTCCACCTGTCCAAAACTGAAGTCATTATCTCCCCCTGCAAAAAAAACACCCTTCTTCCAAACCTCCCTATTTCTGCTGAAGGCACTGTTATCTTTCTGGTCTCCCATATTTGGAAGCTTGGCATTATCTTTGACTCCTCTCTCCTCCAGCCCCCCATTCAGTTGCCACACCTTACTGTTTCTACCTCCACAACATCTCTCACATCCCACATTCTCTTTATTCACGTTAGTTCAGACGCTAATCACCTGTTGCCTAGGCTATTGCTGTTACCCCCTAAGTAATCTTTCTGCCTCAAGTCCCTCCCCCCTTCAGACATGTCTTACATGCTGCCGAAGTAATTTTCCTCAAATATAGATCTGACCATATGATTCCTCTACTAAGTCAACTTAAATGGCTTCCTATTGCTTCTGGGACAAAATAGAAACTCTTCTGTTTAGCCTTTAAAGCCCTTTGTAACCTGTCCTCAACTTATCTTTCTGTCCTCATTTGATATTACTCTCCATCTGTACCATACGAGCCAGCCAAACTTGCCTTCTGTCTGTTTTTCATACAAGATACTTCATCTCTTTTCTCCCTGCCTTTGTACTGGTCATCCTCCATGCCTGGAATACATACTTTCCTTACTTCCACCTAATAGAATCCCTCTCTTCTATTAAGATGCAGCTCAAGGACCATTCTGCTTGAAGACTTTCCTGTCACCCAAAACTGCTATGGCCCTGCCTCCCAAATTACCTTGAATTTAACTACTTTGCATATATTTCTATTCATCTACTTCACATCTATGCTTTCTCTATTTACATGTATACTTCTTGTCTCCACCATTCAAAAGTAAGCTCCTTAAGAGGCAGGACTGTTCCATTCTTTGTATTTTTATCCTCAGGTCATAGCACTGTGCTTGGTTCATAGTAGGCACTTGTAAACGCTTGTTGATTGAGTATATTGTGTAATATAGTTATCTTTTTGCATCTGATCCACCATTAGAATGTAGGCAAAGTAGATCTTTCCCAACAGATCTCTCATATGATTTATTTCACACTCAACTAATGCAATTTTCATGTTATATTGTATATTATACTTATTTCTTTTTGTGTCTCATCATCCATCTACATTGTGAACTTTGTAAGGGCAGGACCAGGTTTTACCCAAACATTTAATGTGCTACAGTGCTCCGGAACTTAATAAATAGCTGTTAAATGGATCTATGATATATAAATAGTAATTTAATGTTATTTAAGTGTAGAAATGTTTGATTTTGATATAAATGGGTTGAGGAGTAAAAATGAATGATAAAAATGAAAAATTTTTGTAAAGAAAAGGCAGTAGAAACATGAAGATTGAACTTTGTCTTGCAATACCTTTTACATTCTGAGGAATTCTCTATTCACTGCTCCTGTGTTTTAGATTTCATTAAAGACAAGAGATTTAAACTTAGCAGAATGTGGAACAATCTTCATCTTAAACATTTTTAGGGGAATAATCAACAGAATTCAATTAGATACTCTTTGCCTTTCAAATCATCTTCAACAATTCATTATTTCAGGGAATGGTTTTAATGCAACCCATTTGATTCATCTGGCATAGAGAAATATAGTGTCTGTTACATATCTTTCAGTTCATTGAAGTCAAATTATGTCCTGTTTATAATATTTATGAACCTGGCATTATGTCATCAAATAAGCACTTTCAATATCATCTTTCGTCCATGTTAGGAAACTCACTTCAATTAGATTTAGATAGATATAAAGAGCATCTATTAAGCCCTTACTATATACCAGGCATTGTGCTAAGTGCTTTGATATGAAGAAATTAATTTCTCACCTTTATTCATACTATTAAAATTAATTCAACAAGTATTTATCAAAGAACCACCAAGTGCTAATATTGTACAGGTTGCAAAGAACAAACTATGGCTTTTCTCCTTTACAAACTTACAGTATTAATTAGGACATACATAGGTCACACTTGGAGCCCCTGACCCTCCTTACCCTTCCCCAAATGCTACCTTAGTTCTTGGTATTTTTTAGGTCATAGACCTCTTCAAACCATAGAGCATAAGCCAACATTATGCTTCAAAATTGTTTCCTTCTATTAGTTAGCTAGAGGACATATATAGTTCAAAGCAAAGAATTTAATAAAATATAGTAATAAAAGTATCAAGACAGCATTTCCCCACGAACCTTGGGCTCACTCTCCTACAAGTACATCCAACCTCATTGGAAAGAATGGACATGTATAAGGAGCATATAGGCATTAGGAACATGTGTGGCCAGGGCACCTGTGTGCCCATTGAGGGGATATACATGGTTTACTTAAATGCTTCTAAAGCTAGAGCTGCTGAAGTCATCTGGCACTAGTGCCTCCCCATTGTTAGTGCCTTCCCTTACCATATTACCTTCCATCCATATGTACTTATTTATATGTTGTCCTCTCTATTAGAAGTATACTCCTTGAGGGCAGGGACTGTTTTTGCCTTTCTTTGTATCCCTAGCACTCAGCCCAGTGCCTGGCAACGTAGGTAGTAAGTGATTAATAAACGCTTGTTGACTAGCTGATGGTCATTGTGTTAAATTCTCTGTTGGACTTGATCCCAGTCAGGTCCTGATTCTCAACTGCTCCTCTCTGCTCTAGCTGGTTCTCAGCTACTCTGCTTTCTTTTGGGTTCCCAAATACTTTATCCAATATCCACTAGGTAGGAGTGTTACGGTTAGTGAGACTCTCCTGCTTGGAGGAGATCCTTTGACTGGATTCCCTGACCTTTCCTCTCCTATACCTACCTATTCACATTTCTCTAGTTTCTGGATATTCTCATAGAGAATATTTTAGCTCTAAAAAATAACAAATAAAGATATTGCCTTAGATTGGAAAAACTTAGAAATTTTCACAAATAATCCTGTTTTCTTTCCCACGGAACCATGATCTTTTAGAGAGAAAATAAATTTTAGTTAATGGGAAAGAATAAAATGAAATTTTAAAAAACCTTGTTTCTTGGTCCCTAAGAAATGAAATGAAAAATGAACAATAATCACCTACATTATTCTTAACAGATACTTCCTGATTTGAAATGTCTGAGATTCTAACCTTCATCTTTACTTCCCACTTGGGGAAATTTGTCTAAGAGTCTAGGAACAACCTCTGGGACCACTATACCCACTTTTCTATCTCCCCAGAGCAAAGCCAAGCAGAAATACTGGCCACTTTGTACCTACTTCAGATGCTTTACCCTCTCATCCTCCCAAGTCTCCAGGACGTCTGCTCCTCCCAGCCTCCGTCCGCTAGAGGGAGCCATCACAAGTCAGACGCGCCCGGTGCAGGGGGCGCTACAGCTCTCCTCAGTCAGCGCTGGGTGGCACTGGTAGTGAATGAAGCTCTCCTCCTCAGCCAGGTTGCTCCCAGCAGGTAACAGCTGCCCAGGCCAAAGTTCTCCCTGCCTGCCCTTTGAACCCTTCTCTGGACTAACCTCTACTCTGAGTCCCTGGGGAATCTTTCACCTCACTTGGGCCCAAGAGCTGCCTTTAGTCATAGGACACACCCATCGTCTCCAAAGCCCCTCACCTTTTACAGATAAGGAAACTGAGGCTCAGCAAGTTGAAGTGACTTGCTGTGGGGTCCCTGAGGGAGTAAGTGATACCAGATTCTATATCCAAATCCCAGTGCTCCACCCTGCCTGCTGGGCTTGGGTATGAGCATAACCCCTCCCCACTACCCCCAGCTAGTCTGACACCCCTCCTCCACCACTGACACCGCTCTCTCAGGAAACAATTAAAGGGGAGGGGTTCGGGTAAAGAAAGCTTTGTAAGCTCCCTGCCCACTCTGCCACGAAGGAGGGCTGGGGTGGCTGGAGAAAGCTGAAGAGACTGCATCATCCTAACAGCTAGCGTTTGCATAGCGCTACAGATATTACGCTTGCCACAACCTTGGGAGGTAGGTACCATTATGATCTGCATTTTACAGATGAGGAAACAGGAGGCAGGCAGAGGTTAAAGTGTCTCTCGGGGCCACGGCCACACAGCCAATAAGTCTCTGAGGCAGAATTGAGTTCAGTTTTAACTGACATGTGACCTTTGTTTCCCACCCAGACTCCCCGTCCTCCAGCAACACATCATAGCCTGGGCCCTCTACGTGTTCATGTATTTTGGGAAAGAGAGTGGGGACAGACTGGACCTGTGATTTCATCTGGGTGAGGCACTTCATTACAAAAGCAGATTAACATTTTGGCAATTTATCATCTTACAGAGTGTGACTAGTCCAGGGTCACTCCATCAGTGGATGTGGTCAGAGGCAGGACTTGAACCAAGATTTTCCAGGCCCTGAGACCATCTCTGCATCCTCTATACTAGAGAGCCTCTAGGTATTCAAGTATAAAAAAGTTCAGCAGGGCAAAGGTGGATTGTATGTCAATCCCCAAATGAGTGTATCCAGGTCAGATGGCAGAGAGCTAAAGCTGAGCTGAAATTTGTAGACTCAAGGGCCCTCAGGTGTGACTGCCAGCGACTCCGGATGAGGGAGGACAAAGTCTTTGGCCAGCTTCCTGTGCCAGAAACTAGAGAGGCACAAAAAAGGCCACACTGAACCTTTTTGTCTCCCCTAATTAGGATGTGAATACCTAGAAAGCATTTCTATTTGTAACCCCAGTGCTTAGCACAATGCTTGCCACCTAGTAGTTGCTTAATAAATGCTTTTTATCATTTGTTCATTCATTCATTCATTCATGATCTCTGATGCAGACATAGCTAATAGGAAAAGACCCCAAAAGTGACATTTTTTTACAAATTTTTTTGTAAATATTTACAAATTTTTTTTACAAATATTTTCTCATTTGATCCTCATGACAACTGTGGGAGGCAGATGCTATTATTTTCCCCATTCTACATTAGAGGAAACTGAGGCAAACACATACTTGCCCTGAGGTCACACCACTAGTGTCTGAGGTCATATTTGAATTCAGTTCTTCCTGATGCCAAGAGGAGTGCTCTATCTACTGAGCCACCATGCAACTTTTGGTGACTTTGTGACAGAGTCATCACTGCCAAGCCCTTTGGTGTATTCTGTATCTAAGATATAGATAAATAAGATAAAAAACTTACAGAATAGCCCAAGGTGTAAGCAGAGGTGTTAAAAACACAGCAGTACTCCCCTGTGCAGCCTGATAAAACAATAACAAATACAACAAAACATAGACAACATTACATTTAAAAGCTAAGTCAATACATGCCCTGCAAGGATCCTTATATACAGTTTAGTGGCCCTTGTTTCTATTTGAGTTTGGCAGCACTAGTAGTATATATAGGACACACCCAACTTGGGGACACAGAAACAGATGTACAAGAAAAGCTGTTCAGGGATCTAGTTTCCCCCCACACTCTACTACCCTGCCATAAAAAGGTCTCATCTGTCTTTCTTGACTTCCTTTCTTCAAAACTATACAACTCAAGCTACATGTTCAAGACTAGCCTTAACACCAGCCCAGATGTTTCAATCCCTTCCTGCTTTTATGTGGTGCCCTCACCTCACCTGGGGGCTGCTAGGTGGCACAGTGGAAAGCGTGACAGGCCTGGCGTCAGGAAGAGTTGAGTTCAAATCTAGACTCAGATACTTACTAGCTATGTGACCCTGGGCAAGTCACTTAACCCTATTTGCCTCAGTTTCCTCATCTATAAAATGAGCTGGAGAAGGAAATGGCAAACCACTCCAGTACCTTTGCCAAGAAAAACCCAAATGGGGTTATGAAGACTTGGACATGACTGAAAAAAAAACTAACGACAGCACTTGACCTGCCCCCAAAGAGCTTCCCTGCCTTCCTAATTGTTTTAACATCCAAAGGCTTAATGGAGACTAGAAAACTTGAACTGTAGGATTACTAAGAGTGGGGTTGGGAGAAAAGAGTCCTATAAAAAGAGTTGATTTTAAAAAAAACCCTGCGGTGCTACGTTTGTGCGTGTGTGCATTTCTAGTTAGCATATGCAGCAGAATGAAGATGTTCAAGAAAAGATGGCTTATCTAGCAAAATCAGAAATGACTTTGATTCTTGAAATGATAGTTGTTCATTTTCAAGGGAAACAATCTCCAGAGAATTCAGCCAAATAATTTAATTGGCATCCTTAAGAAAGTTTGATTATCTTTCATCATGAGAAGGAGAAATTGTCCTTTTCTCATGTGAAGCAGTGTTAGGAGGAAGAAGTTCAGTGTTGACTTTCTCTACATCATGCCTTATGATTAGATTGAAAACTAAGTGACTACCAATTTCCTTGGATCGAAATTTAGCTACCAGATGAGCAGAATATTTCTGAGAGCCAGTAGAGAGAAGTATATTCTATTTAGGTTAATTCCTATGAGTGATGAATTTCTAGGCTTGATTTCTGTGTATATTTCCCTACAAAAGTAAATACAGAAGTCTATATGTATCTATGTATATATACATAGATGTATTTCTGTTTGAATGTAATAGAATAGAAACAATTACACATGTCATCATAATATACGAATATAATATATATTAGTTACATTATAAATATTAATATTGTATTATAAGGTATTATACACGTATTATAAAATACCATATGTTATACATGTATTATATCATACCATCTGTGTAACTGAAGTTTCTATTCCTCTAGCTCAAATTGTATTTCCATTTAAAATACTTCTGTGAGATGTATGTTGACAGTTGGCTTCATCATTTCTGGAGTCAGAAATAACTATGAGTGTGGAGACCTGGATTTTAGTCCCAACTGCTATTGACTCACTGTCCTTTGGCAACATAATATAATCTCTGTCTTAGTTTCTCCAGTTACAAACCTTAGATAATGACATTTTCTCCATCCAACCTCACAAGACTAGAAAAAGTGAGATGATGAAATCGACTTAATATAATGGTACTATGTAAATTCAGGTAATTGCTAATACAGTGGGCTTTGTTGGCCAACTATATTATTGAGATAAAAGTCTTGAGATAGGTCTAGTTTCAAGATAAGCTACCTTCTAATTTAGTGCCTGAGCATGATTTGATAACCAGTTTGGTAAGGTGGCCAAATAATTTATGTGAAAGTATCATAGTTCCTTAGATAATGGCATTTATTTTGATGATGATGATTATAGTAATCTTCCATTAAAATCCTACTCTTTTGCTTCATCATAGCATGGCAGTGACCCTGAATTCCCAAAGGCTATACCAGCACAGGACAAGATCTGGCATTTCCTATCATGGCAGAAAGTTTTTTGAGTATATCCCCAACAACATTTATATGTCAACCTGAGGGTCAGCCAAACTAAATTTATAGAACTCCATCACTCAAGTTTTGGCCACCAAATGATGTAATTTTTTTGGACACAAGAACTCATGCCTATTAAAGCTTAGGTCTGTGATCTACATTGGTTGAGAGACTACTCACAATAATGAAATCACAGCTCTTTGAAGCAACGTGACAGTAATGAGAATATTTAGTATTGTGTTGGTTATTGTGATATCACTATGGAATTGGACACCTATATTAACAAATCTCATGGTATTATTAGTTTTATCAGATGTTCTCTTGCCTAAATACATTGATTCATTTCAATTCAACAATTCCATTTATTAAGCCCCCATCAATGTTAGGCACTGGGGATAAAATGGCAGAAAACAAAATACTGTAGTCCCTACCCTTAGGGAGCTTACATTCCATGATTCTTCCCAGTACATTTTTAGCAATGATTCAAAAAAAAGTTTTAGAATCACACTTATGTATTTGTATTAGTCCAACTGCTGATTATGTGAGAGCAATACAATTTTTTTTTATAACTTTTGATTTTCAGTGGCTTCTAAATGAGCACATTTAATACAGTTAGAAATACAAATTTGCCCCTAGGCTCCTATGTGTCTTGGGGTTAGTTAACAAATATTTAGTTGAGTGCCTACTTCATTTTGGCAATAGGCACAGATGGAGGAATATCAAAGAAAGAATATCAAATAAAAGTGGAGATAATAGACCTGTGTTTGCACCTTGAGTCTGCCTCTTATTAGCTTTCAGATCCAATTGTCAAGTCACAGATTTCCTGAGCCTCAGTTTCCTCATTTGTAAAATGCATGTAATAAAATCTCTAGCACCTGCCTCACAGGACTGTTGCAGGGATCACCTGAAATAATGTAAATCTTAAAAGTTCCACATTCAGCTAAAATGAGAGGATTGGATTAGACTGTCTCTAGATTCCTTCTAGATATGGTCCCTGTTCTTTGGAAATTCAGTTTATGTTTATTTAGTCATCAAGAGAAGAACTTACATGAATGAATGTGCCTTGCTATTCAACTTCATGGTTCAAAAAAAAAGAAGGTAGATCTTTTATTTCGAATTTTTCTGAGTCATTGATTGGGAATATTTTAGTTAAATTCAGTGGATATTTATGAAACTCTTACTATGTGCCAAGCATCTTTCCAGGAACTGGAGATACAAAGGCAAAAGCAAAACAGTTCCTGGCTTCCAAGAATTTATGGTCTAATGGGGGAAACAATATAAATACTCACACATACAAACACTTAAACACACAGAAAAAAATGTTGGAAAGGTATGTTGGAACCAGGTCATGAAGGGCCTTTACATGTGAAACAGAGGATTTTGTATTTTGTCTGGAGTTAATAAGGACCCGTAGAGTTTATTATGCAGGAGAGTGACATGGTTATCAATATGGCAGCTGTGTGGAAGATGGATTGGAATGGGGAGAGATGAGGCAAGAAGACCAATTGGAAGGTTACTGCAGTACTCAAAGTGAGAGGTGCCAAGAGGCCTGAGCTTCCATGCCATGCCGTGACCTTCTAAGTAGAGATAAAAGGATATATGCAAGAGGAATGGTGAGGTAGAATCTATAAGAATTTGCAATTGATTTGGTCATAGGAGATTAGCTACAGTGAGAAGCTGAAGATGACTCCAAGGTTGCTCATCTGGGTGACTGAAAAGATGGTTGTACCTTTGACAGAGCTAGAGAAGTCTAGAAGAGCAGTGAGTCTGGAGGGGGAAGGATAAGGGCTTCTGTTTTAGATGTGCTGAGTTTGAGATGTCTGTGGACTGCCTGACCAACTGACTTGAGATAGATGGATGGATTGGAGAGTCATACATAGGGATGATATTTAAACCCGCAAGGGAAGGGAGTACAAACAACATGTAAATAGAAAATTAAAGACAAAATATGTACAAAGTAATTTCTGGGCTGTTCTAATGTGAAGGACAATTGATTAACATTTGAAGGGGTTCCAAAGAGCTCAATGGAAGGGTAGAATGGCATAGGCACACAAGAGGACTAGAGTGACATGGATGGGTATGAAGGAGGGGGAGAATTGGGGCCAGGAAAGGGAATTTCAACCTAGCCAGCTTGGAGCTTTGAATCACAGGGATCCTGAGTAGAACGAAGAAGGTCTTGCATGCCATTCACAGGAGAAATGGTTAAATTGATTTGGTTATCAATCTCTGAGCAAAAGATAGAAGGGGGCAGAGGGCACGCCTGCGAGGGTTAGCAAAATCCTAGAGCCTGGGTGATTCTAGAGAGATGAGGTATGTGTGACGTGCTCATCAGGTGAGCACAAGGAATGGAAACACTGCTTTTCTGATACTGAAAGCTGGTATAGACACAATTCTTTAAGTTCTTTAAGTGAAGAACTTGCATCTGTAGATTTCTTGGTGACTTATACAGTGCAATCTTCTCACAATGGGCACATAATAAATAGGACTGACTAGTTACTCTGTAAAGGCAAAATGGTTCATGGTTCAATGGAAAGAGCCCCTTGATTTGGAGTAAGAAGACCTAGGTTCCAATCCTGGATCATCTGCTTATTAGCTCCATCACTTTGGGGCAAGTCATTTCCCCACTCTGGACCTCAGTTTCTTTATCTGTAAAATGAGAGGGTTGGACCAGTTGACCTCTAAGATCCCTTCCAGTTCTAGATCCTGTGCATGAGATACCAGTTTAAACATTTCTGGAGTTAAGTGCAGGCAGTTAAGTGTTTCTAGAAAGAAACAAAAGTAGCCTAATTACTTTTCTACTCTGGTACCAAATGTCTGTTTATGATCTTTGTCTATTTGTATGCGTCCAAAGGCAATGTTTTGTTTAATATCAAGGAGCCTCTAAAACTAGTAATGATTACACAGTAGTATTATACAATATAATAGGAGAAGCAGTGTGGATGGAGGGCCAACTCTTGCTTGAATCTGCAAGAAACAGTTCACACCATACCTCTGACACATGCCAACCCTGTGACCACAAGCAAGGCACTCAACCTCTCAACACTTCAGGCAACTTTCTCACTTGAAGATCCAGGCAGTTCCTCACACCTATGAAAACAGAGGTCTAGACCACCCCCAGCCCACTCCCAAAACTGCAGTAGTAGCCAAAAGAAATCTATACTGTAATTCTTTAAGCATATATATGTATACACATTATATTCTCTGTTATCCATTATTACATTTGTCACTATTTCAGCACATATAGAGCACAATAATATATTGATTAATGAATCCTCTGGGAACAAAGCTTCTTTGTAACAAAGTTGTCCATGTTAAAAAAAAAATCTTTGTAATCATGTATAGCTATTTTGCTGACATCGTGAGCCTTAAGAGGAATGTTGCTACTAAGCTGCGCCTGTGCCCAGGTGGAGACAACAAAAGGAAGGCAATGGTTGTGTAGTGGAATAAGCACTGCAGTAGGTCTGCAGTGGGTCTGGAGACGAGAGATCTGGGTTCAAGTCCCAGTTCTACTCTCTGTTAACGTATGAGAAACTTAGGCAGGTCATTGAATCTCAGTTTCCTCATCTATAAAATGAGAGGCTTATACTATGGAATCTCTAAGGTTCTTTCCAGCTCTAAATCTTATGTATGAATTATGTCTTTAGTTCTTGACACTGGTCTTCAGCATCTCTAGTTCCCCTTCTTTACTCTCTTTTCTAACTACCTTTCGAAGTCTTTTTTTTTAAAATCTCTAACTCTCATCCCCCACCTGTCAAAACAAGATTTTGATTGCTTTATTATACTTTAGTTTGAATGGGTTTCGGTTAATGAGTTTTATCAACCTGGTGTTTGCATTTTAAGCTTTTTTCTCTAATTACAGAATAAAGGATTTTCTTTCTAGTTAAAGGAATTTGACAAGTTAGTAAGTAGGTGAAGAAATTTAAGGAGGTTGAAGGGGACAAGATTACACTATGCATAAGGTCTGCCCTGAAGGTAAATCAAGTTTTTTTTTTTTTAAGAGTGACTGGGGATGAGGCCAGTAGGATGGGAGTGGGTGGGGATTTCAATGCAAATGGCAAGCCACAATAAGCCTTTTCCTTTGACTGGGAGAGAAAGTATAAGGAAGAGAAGCCGGGAGCTGGCTATTCTGTAGGCATTAAATACCTATTCCAAAATTTATGAGTGATTGCAGAGTGTAGAGCTCACGTTCTTCCAGGGAACTGCTCTGCCCTCCCACAGATAAACTTAGCAAGACATTTTCTTTCAAAACCTCACCTTGTCCCACCCCCATTTCTTCTTGAGCATCAACCAGAACCCTAGTTGCACTGTTCTGTTTATACTGAGATGACTCTCCAGAAATACACTATTTAGGGAGTTTGGGACCTGGTTCCCTTTTTCACTGTAAATTTATTCTCTTCTGCCCCATCTCCTAAATGCATTTTTTATATTTTCTGGCCTATCTGATTTAATTAATATTTTTGTTTTCTAGTATGTTTGATTTCAGTTAATATTTAGTCATTTTTGGTGCCCTAGTTCATAATCAAAATCATAATCATAATCATAATAGCTAGCATTAATATAACTCCTGCTATGCACCAGGCATTGTGCTAAGCACTGTATAAATATCATCTCGCTTGATCCTCATAATAACCCTGGGAGGTAGGTACTATTATTGTCCCCATTTTATAGAAAAGGAAACTGAGGTAAGTAGAGGTTAAGGGACTTACCTGGGGTCACATAGCTTGTAGATATTTGAGGCTGGATTTGAATTCAAGTCTTCCTAACTCCAGGCCCATAATTCTCTTCTCTCCCTCCACCTTTGTGATCCCTTGGAGCACATAGCCATACCTTCTATATTATTTCTGTATCTGGTAACAAAGTTTCTGAAAATGAAAGGTACTGTTGTAATATTTTCTCTTCATTAATAGAGGTTCTGTATTGTAAGTTCTTTGAGAAAAGGGACCATGTGTTATTTAAATTTTCTACCTCCCCCACCTTCTAGGCAGTTATCTTCATACAATAAGTACTCAATGAATGTTCTTAGTATAAGGAGGGCTGTGATCTGAGTGCAGTTGGGAGAATGCAGGACAAAGATTGTCCAACTGAACCTTTCCCTACAATGTTGCTAATGAAGTTCCAGGATGATTTACATGGCACTGATGCTAGGTGCATGATGGGAGGTGTGCCTACTCCAACCTAAATATCAAGTCGGCCAAAAAATGTTCTGAAGTGGAGTCATTCAAAAAAATAGACTTGTTTTGAGGCCTTTTACTATACTGACTGAGTGCAGCTGTGGGTCTGACTCAAAGATAGTAGAAGAAAGCCTCAGGCTGTGGGCTAACTCACAAGAGTTATGAATACCCCCCTCTTGGGGTGAAGCCACCTAGCAGCTACAATCCATCTGAGAAGCAGCATATAACAATAATAGTTCAGTGGAGAAGTAGCAGTTAGTGGGGTCAGCAGCAGTTACAGCCCAAGAAATGATATAACCTCAGTAACTCTTCAGGGAAGTAGTCATTGGTAGTTGCTGAGGGAGAACCTGTGCCAGCTGGAAATGTGAATTGGCTGGGGCTATAAGTGTTCTCTTTCCCATTGGAGATATCTGTGGCTGAATATGTCCCCTTTGTGGATAGGGGAAATTTCTCTTTGTTATCTATCTTGCTTTCTGTTTTAGGTGAAGCACCTTTGTTTTATTCTAATGTAAAGTGTTTTATTTTGGCTTGGTCATGGAAATTCAGTAGTTATGGGGGCCTTTTGGGCTGTGGCTTTAGACAAATAATTTATCTCAAGAATCATGTACCTGGGAGGAGTCTTCTGAGCATTACAGTTATATTGTTGTTGTGTCATATTTTATTACTATAAAGTGATGCTTGAGTTTCATAATGATGATTACCAGCTACAAAGGCATGTCTTTGAAAAGTCAATATTCTCCAAGTGATATTATATAGCTGTTAAGTGACTCAAAGTCATATAGTGGCTATAAGTGGGTTATCGCACATCAGTGATGATCTAGTGGTTCCTTCCCTGTTGTCTACAAATATCCCCAGGTCTCTCCTATCCTTAAAAAATTCTTCATTTGACCTGACTTCCCCTCTCATTATCAGACTGTATCTGTCCTCTCTTTTATAGCCAAACACCAGGAAAGAGCCATTTATATTTATTGCAATCACTTTCTTACCCACAATTTTCTTCTCAACCACTTGTAATTTGGCTTCTTTTCCCATTGATCAACTGAGATTCCTCTTTCCAAAGCTAGCTATTATTCCAAGGTTACCAACTATTTCTTAATTGCTAAACCAATTACTTTTTTTCAATCTTCATCCTTCTAAAATTCTTATTAGCATTTGACACTGCCAACCATCCACTCCTTCCTGGGTTGTCATGATGCCACTATCTCCTAGTTCTCTTATCTGTATGGTTTCTCTTCAGTCATCTTTGCTGGATCATCATTCATACTTCACTCTTTATGTGTGGGGTCCTTTATTGGACCATACTCTCTCTATATATACTTTTTGGTGATCTCATCAGTTACCATGAATTCGGTTATTATCTCTATGCAGATTAACTCCCAAATCTTTATATGCAGCCCTTATTTCTCCCCTGATCTCAGGTCCTGAATTACCATCTGCCTGGTCGACATTTCTATATTTAGTCCCATGGATATCTCAATCTTAAACATTTCAAAGACAGAACTCATCTTTTTCCCCAAATCCAATTCTCTAACTTCCCTAGTTCTTTTAAAATCACCACCATCCATAAAATCATGCCAAATTTGCAACCTTGGAGTCATCCTCCATTCACCATAGCCAATCAATTGCCAAGTCTTATTTATTATACTTTTTGTGCACAGGATTTTTTTTAAGGCAATTGGGATTAAGTGACTTGCCCAGGGTCACACAGCTAGTACGTGTCAAGTGTTTGGTCTAAGACTGGATTTGAACTCAGGTCCTCCTGACTTTAGGGCCAGTGTTCTACTTACTGTGCCACCTAGCTGCCCTTATTATACTTTTTTGAATGTTTCTCCTATCTATCCCTCCTTCTGTCCACTCAGCCCCTTGCCTGTTTTTGGCTTTTTTCACCTCTTTCTTGAACTGCTGTAATAGTTCCTAATTGGTCTCCCTGTGGTTGGCCTCTCTTCTTTTCAATCTATTCTCCATGTAGCTGTCAAATTGATGTTCTTACAGGATAGGATAGGCTGATTATGCTACTTTCCAGCTCAAGAAGCCTCAGTGGCTCCATATTTCCCTAGGATTAAAATACAAACTTCCTTGTTTGTTATTTAAAATCCTTCACTATCTAGCTCCAACTTCTCCGTCCTGAATTATTTCTTATTCTCCCTTATGCACTCTAAATTCTAAAAAAGTTGATTACTTTGTTTTTCCTGTAAGCACCATTCCAGCGTCCATCTCTTTCCCTTCAAACAGGCTGCCTCCCATGCCTTCTTTCTTACCAGTACTTCTGGGAATTCCTAATTCCATTCAGGACAGAGCTGCACATCACTCCCTCACAAGGCCTTTCCTTTTCTCCCAGCTGTTAGTGCTCCTTCCCCTCACTGAATGACTTTACATTTAGTTTGTATAAGATTTGTATTTACTTATCTCTGGAGACATTTTATCCCCACCTGTATAATGTAAATTCGCTGAAGATAGGGACTGTCCGACTTCTGTCTTTGTATTCCCAAGGCCCAGGGATGGTTCCTGACATATCTTACTTAGGTGCTTAATTAACACTTGTTGAGTCATTGGTTATTTGTGTACCTAAATGTCTCTTCATCCGCACCCCTGAAAATATAAACACTTTGAGTACAGGGAGTCAAAGTGAATCCTCACTTATGCCTTTGTAGACTGAGCACAGTTTCAGTCAAATAGGAGGTCAATAAACGCTTATTGTATTAAATCGAATTGTATTGGATTGACTGATAAGTAGTATAAAACACCTAATCAAGGACATACGTGACCAGAAAAAATAGGTAGGACCAGTCATGTAGCAAAAATGAGAGATGGAAATGGAAAGCCAGGTGTTGCACTGGTATCTATCCCCAGAATATTAGAAGGACCAGAGGATGATATCCAGATCATCAGGTCAGTTTTCCATGGAAGATTTACAGGAAAACAAGAACAAGATTCACATAGATGGAAAGCAAAGATATGCTCACATCAGTGTACTCATTGAAATAGAGACATAATGATGAGCTTGAGGTATACTTTAAAGTATATTCTGGAACATCGAAGAAATACTGTTTTTTCGGTATTGATCAGTTTTGATCATGGTAGTTTTAATGCTGAAATTTGCTTTATCATATTCTAATTATTTGGCAATTGGTCATCTATATGTGCCACACAATTCTCAAACATATCCAGAATGTTTGATTAATCAGAACATTTCATTTCCCGACCATTCAGGAAAGCATCATCTTCTTCACACTGAATATCACACTGTTAGCATTACTACTTGTGGGTCAAAGTGTATATGCAAAAGTTAGTACTACATGTAACTTTCAGTCCTTTCCCCATAGGTTTAAATGTGTAATCTAATTCTGATTTAGCTGTGCCCCAAAGGAATTTAGAACACTTTGACATTTTGCATAGCAAATCACTCTGAGCAAAGAGGGAATTCCACTAACACATAATAGTTAGTCCATCAATTATATTTATAAAGGGCCCAAAATGTAGTGGGCAGTATATACGCCCAGAATCAAATTGCACAAGAACCCAAACTCTCTCTATATTCTCTTTGTTGGGGACCATTTTGACATTATACAATAACGCAATTAGGATTTCCTAGTTGAAAAATAACTTTCCAGGTTGTGTAGATGAGCTTTGGAAAACCCGTTACCCTGAATGTTTTGTTCTTATATATGATTTGGCTGCATTCCTATAGAACATAGTGAGAACATGATGTTTTCCATTTTTTCAAGGGTATAAACTGAAGTACAGCAAAGACTGGATTAGCTCATGGTCACAGAGTGGCAGATCAGGGAATAGAGGCCAGCTCTTCTGACTTCTGGCTTAGTTCACTCTGTAGTAACCACAAATATGCTGCCTTTTAGTTGATTAGCCCACATAGTATCCCTCAGAGGCAGATGCCCATTAGATATGTGAGGACATAGACAAACAGGGTGACTTTCAGTAGAAGGGCCTATGAAGAACTCAGTCCATTTGCCCAGATGCTTCTCTCCCATTAATTGCCACAGAAATCTGAGCATTTCTGATTGTACCATGGTTTTTGAAGTCATGTGGTTTGTTATTGAATATTTGCAGCAGTCTTATTTAATAGTGCTTTACATATATCAAGGTGCTTTTCAGGCATGTGTTTTATCTGAAGTACAGCATAACCAAGGTCATGAAGCAAACTAAATAAACATGAAATTAAACATAAGTTAATAGAAGCATTTAAAATATAATAAACTAAAGTTTAATATTATAAATCAGCAATTTCTTAGGATGAGCTAGAGCAAAATACGTATGCGGGGTGGGAGGCATCATGCGCTGCATGGCAGGGATCATACATTAGTAGTCCACAATGAATTCTTACTCAATTAATCTCTCAATCTAGTCTCTAAGTCTATGTCCTGGAGCTACTAAGTGTCAACTACAGATGCTCCAGGTTTTGATGTCTCCTTCAAACAATATTAGAATACAGGAATGCTCAGGGTAACCTGATCTAGGACATCTTATATCTCAGAGGCCTTTCTAGGTTCCTACTTTCTCAAAAGGGGTTTAAATGAATGCCCAGAGAGATAGACAGTGGCCCAGAATGATGCAAATATCAGCACTGATGTCATAAATACACCCAATTCCCCTGACGACGGTCTAATTAAAGGTTTTGTCTAATAGTAAACCTTGAGATAACCTGACCAAGGGCATGAGGTACTATGACTAGGTTAACAATTGGGACTAGAATACAGATGTAGACCAGAATATAATAAATTGCAAAGGACTTAAAATTCAGACAGGCATACACAATTCAGAGCTTGTATAATAAGTAGGCTTAGCCTCAATTCAGTCTACTTTTTAACAGTCAATGTAAAGGGTAGGTATCATATGATTCAGGGAGCAAATACTAGGGTTAGGTGCGTGTTGTATGCAATTGCGGAATCCTGACTAAAACAGAGATAATTACAGTAATTGAGCCATTTGTAAGGCCAACAGGAGATAAATAAGGATGGAATGTGTACACACTCCTGAAAGGAAGAATTTTCTATCACATCTGACATATGCTTGCCAGAGAAAGGACACAATCAGCAGTAACCACAAGCTGGCTTGCTATTTTTTGCCAAGGTCTGTTCTAAACTAAACCAATAACTTATTTCTGCATCTCTCAAGTAACCTGTTTGGCTTAGAATATAAAGCCCAACTGGCTTATTCATTAGCACGTTGGAATAACTCTCCAAACCATCAGGTTGTTTTTGCCTATGCTGCCAAAGAGATTTTTTTTTTTGCCTATTTTCTGGAATAAATGAATGTTGAAAGTTATTCCAGATCTTTTGGGGAAAACTGTTAACTCACTTTAGAGCCACATAGTTGAAAACTAATTTTATTCTATTAGTATTAGCCTATACATAATGGTGCTAAAGAGAGCAGATGTTTGCAAGGAAAGTAGAGTAAAAACTATTATTATTACTGTTGTTTTTAATTTTGTTCTTGGCCACCTTCAGAAATTGTTACTGTTTAATTTAAAATTACAGTAATTTAAATTGGTTGTGTATTTTAAAAACTTTTATCGACAATCTTTTTTTCTTACCATTTTATGTTTGTCTAGTTTGCTTCATGACCCTAATACTGTACTTAAGATAAAACACCTGAAAAGCACCCTGATGTATATAAAGCACCCTTAAATAAAACTATAACAGATATTCAGTGATAAACTACATGATTTCAAAACTATGGTACAATCAGAAATGCTCCGACTTCTATACTAATTAATGGGAAAATGTTTAATGGGAAGAAAAGCATCTGGCAAATGGACTGAGTTCTCTATAGTTCTTCTACTGACTTGCTGAATAGCTTTATGAATAATGTAGTGACTGAGCCCTTATTGGCCAGTCCCTCCTTTACACTAATAATAATAATTCTTTGATCAGCATTTTGTTAGCCTAAAAGATTTAATAAGTATATATTAAGATCATAGTTTTAAAACTGGAGGTTACCTCAGAAGTCATATACTCTAACTTCCTCCTATTTTATAGATGAGGAATTGTGGCCCAGAAAACTAGGTTGTGTAGGTAATTTTACAAAATCACAGAATTTCAGAGTTGGAAGGCACCTCAGCTATCATCTGGGCAAACCTATATCCAAAGATGAGTCTCTACTACAACACACCTGACAAGTGGTTATTGAACTTTTTTTTGAAGGCCTTCAGTGACAGGGAACTCACTACATTCTGAGGCAGCCCATCCATTTCTGGAGAGCTCTGATCATTAGGAAGTTTTTCCTGACATCAGTCCTAAATTTCCCACTTTGCAATTTCTACCCAGCACTTCCAAGTTCTTCCCACTGGGTGACAGGTAACAATTCTAACCCCCTTTTCATGAAGGCTTTTAAGTAATAAAACTAATAATAGCTAGAGTTTACATAGTGCTTTAAGGTTTACAAAGCACTTTTCATATATTATCTCTTTTGAAGTACATAAAGATAGCTCTAAATGTCCCCCCTGAATTTCTTCAGGCTAAACACAGCATCCTCAAAAGGTATGCACTCTGTCTGTCACCACCCTACTTGCTCTCCTTTGGATGTTCCCCTGTTATCAATGTCTTACTAAGATGTGGTACCCAGAACTGACCTGGGCATAATACAGCAAAATTCTTGCTTCCTAATTCTTGGACACTATGTCTCTCTTCATGTAGATCAATATCACACTAGTTTTTTTGGCTACCATATTATTATGGATTTAAAGTGACCTTAAAATCCATTAAAGACCTGAGATTTTTTTAAAGCCATCCTGCTGTCCAACTCTGCTTCTCCCATCTTGTACTTGTGAAGTTAATTTCTTGATCTTAAGTATAAGACTTTGCATTTATTTCTATTATTTTTCATCTTATTATACTTAGCCCAGTATTCTAGTTTGTCAAGTCCTTTTTGGATCCTCTGTCATCTAGTGTGTTGGTTTTCCTTACTTGGTTTGTGGCATCTGAAAACCTGGTAAGGGGGCTGTGATGTAAAATGTTGAACAGTACCAGGGCAAGCACAGATTCCTAGTGCATGGTACTGTAGACTTCCTTTGAAGTTGATATGTTGACATGACTGCTTTTTGAGTCTGGCCAGTCAACTAGTTTTAAATCCATCTAATTATATACTGTAGTCTAGCCCAGAGTCAAACATGCTTATGCAGGGGGCACCAGATTAAAATGTAATTGGGAAATGTTTAACAAAATAAGTACAAATATAGTACAACATAGTGTTAATTTGTGGTTTTCTAAATCAGCTGAGGACTTTAGGGATCCATTTCTGTTTGAGTTTGATACAGCTGGTCTAACCTACTTATTTCCATCTTTTCCATGAGAATAGCATAAAATACTGTATAAAACTCTTTGCTAAAGAATTAAAATCTAGATAAAAATATCTATAGCTTTCCTCTTGTTTAACAACTTTGTAAAGGAAAAAAAAGGTTAGTCTAGTGTGACCTATTCTTGATGAACCTCTATTGGCTCTTTATAATTATCACTTCTTTTTTAGCTATTCATTAGCTATTTCTTTCATTGTATCTTCTAGAATTTTGTCAGGCATTAAAGTCAAGCTCACTGGCCTATAGTTTAAAGGTTCTATTAATTTTACTTCTTAGGCAGCTAGAATCAGTGAGATTTGAGTTCAAATCTAGCCTTGGACTCCTACTAACTGTGATCCTGAGCAAGTCTTTTACCCACTGTTTGCCTCAGTTTCCCCATCTGTAAAATAGAGTTAATAGTATCATCTACCTTCCAGGTTTATTGTGAGGATGATTGATAAAAGCTTTACAAACCTTAAGGTACTACATAAATGCTAGCTAGTTGTTATTATCATTGAAGATCCTTATATATGTCCTTCTCCATTTCTGTGGTACTAATCCTGTTCTTCTGGACCTATCAAATATAAATGAATGGTTCAAAAATCACATACAGGCACACCTTGGAGATATTGTGGTTTCAGTTCCAGACCACCTCCAAAAAGTGAATATTGCAATAAAGTGAATCACATGAATTTTTTGGTTTCCCATTGCATATAAAAGTTACATTTACACTATATCTGTAATCTTTAAACATACTGCAATAGTATGTTTAAAGAAACAATGTACATGCCTTAATTAAAAAATACTTTATTGCTAAAAAATGCTAACCATCATCAGATCCTTTAGTGACTTATAATCTTTTGGCTGGGAGAGGGTCTTGCCTTGATGTTGATGACTGCTGACTGATCAGAGTGGTGTTGCTAAAGGCTGGGGTGGTGGCAATTTCTTTAAATAAGATACCAATGAAGTTTGCCACTTAGATTGACTCTTTCTTTCACTTGAACACTTAGAGGCCACTGTAAGGTTATTAACTGGCCCAATTTCAATATTATTGTATCTCAGGGAATAGGGATACCTGAGGAGAGGTGGAGAGGCAGGGGAATGGTGGAGCAGTCAGAACACACACAACATTTACTGATTAAATTTCCTGTCTTATAAGGGCACAGTTCATGGAGCCCCCAAATAATTACAACAGTAATATCACATACCACTGATCATCATAACAGACACAATAATGAAAAATTTTGAAATATTGTGAGAATTACTGAAATTTGATACAGAGATGTGATGTTGGAAAAATGGTACTGAAAGGCTTGGTCAGTGTAGGGTTGCCATAAACCTCCAATTTGCAAAAAAAAATACAGTATCTACAAAGTGAAATAAAGCTAAGCACAATAAAATGAGGTATTCCTGTACTCCGATTTTTTCAGTTCCTGAGAATGTAGTTCATCTGGGCTGGATGATTTGAATTCCTTAAGAACAGCAAGGTTCGCCCTTGCTATTTACTTAGTGTTTGGGGTATCAACTAACTATTGGTCATTTTTTAAAATGTCCTTTCTAATCCAGATTCACATGTGAGACTAAAAAATCCACTCAGTTCTAGGTGTAGGACCATAAATCTCAAGGTCAAGGGACCTTTGAGATCATCTAGTCCAACTCTCATTTTAAAAAAATGAGGAAACTGTCCAGGAGATGGAACTAATCCTTCAAGTCACAGAGCTAGTAAATGGCAGAGCCATGATACACCATAATGTCATGTGAATGACTGGATCAATACCTGTCACCATAGCAAGTCTTCCCAAGCATGCTCCAGGAGGAGCTGAGTAAGCACCTTTTTCCTTCATCTCGTGTATCTCATCTAGGTGTGAATTCCCCTTGTCTTGCATTGTCATTACCCAGGGATGAGGCTTTAGTTCTGTGTGAGATTCAGTGTAGCTAGATCCCACATCTGCGCTAACCTTCCAGCTTGGCCTTTAAAGAGAAGTAAGAGTGTGAAACTGGACAGAGGAATTTATAGGAGGACTGCACACAGACATGGACTTCATTTCTTGGGCAGAGGGCTGTTTACCTCTGTGGCTTCTCAGAGAACCATGTGGCCATCCAGGAGAGGAAGAAATGGTTGGTTTTTAGGGATATGGAAAGAGAAAATGAGCCATTGCCAGATAGCAATGCAAAAGGGGAAAAAGAGGAGTGCAGCTGAATGCCATTGTATGGGAGAACAACTGTGACCTGTTCCATCACTAAGTCACATAGACAGTATGATTCTGAGGGAAGGTGGGACTCACCCAAAGGGAAGATTGTTTGTTGGATTCCCAAGCAAACTGGAAATTGGATTGACCTAAAAGCCCCTGAAAAAGAAAGGGACCACCACAGGAAAGAATTGTATCAATCCATTAAGTGCTCTCAGTTTTGAGGCTTTTGCATTGAATGTTTTGTTAGCCTGGGTGCGTTGAGTAGGGGTTGGGAAGCCTGAGGGCCGAATGTTGTTTGCTAAACCCCTGGGTAAGACAGGAATCAGACTGAAATGTAATTGGAAAATATTTAACAAAATAAATAAAAATACAATAGAATATACATAATGTTAAATGTGGTTTTGTAAATTAATATGTGGCCCTCAGGAGTCCTTATGTATGGTTTAGTGGACCAGTTTCTGTTTGTTTGATGATGCTGCCTTAGAACAACACAAGGCAGATTCTGATCTCTGGGGAAATGCTGATGGGGTAAGAAATAGCAGATAGAGATACTCACAGGGGGTGGGAGTAGAGTAATCAATTACTGGATTATTGAAAAGAGCTGCAGTTTTTGAATAGCAAGTTACAAGTGGTTTTCCCCAGATATGTAGTCGTATGAAGAATCATAGCAAATCAGCTCATAGGATGAGAGAAATTAGACCCAGAAGGAACCTTATAGTTGATAATGCTAAGATTGGATATTTTTATAGTGCTTTATGATTTACTAACTACTTTTACATACATGACATTATTTGATCTTCACAATAACCCTGGAAGGTAATGCAAATATTATTTTCCTTACTTTACAATAATAAACTTGAGGCTCAGATTGCTTAAGGCCATCTTGTTCATGGTCATATAAGTAGTATAAGAGGCAGCTTGGTGGTGAAGGGGATAGAGTACAGGGCCTATAGTCAAGAAGACCTGAATTCAAATGCAACCTCAAATTTGTACTAGCTAACTACTAGTGTGATCCTGGACAGGTCACTTTAAAACGTTGGCAGTGGAAATGAGCTCCTTCTCCTCCCTAGCTTTTTTTTAAAAAACTTAATCAGCTCTGCCCTTCCCTTTCCCTTCCCCTCCATTCCAGTGATTATTAAACTTGGCCTGGCTTTGTGTCTACAATGTCATTAATGAGCAGAGGGAACTGGGATTAGAACTTCCCATTAGCAGAAATGTGTGGTTAGGATCACTGATAATGGGGCACCCTATAGAAGTAGGTGCTACTTCAGGGGTTTTTTGAGGAAGACACTGTAACTGTAAAGTGCTCTGGAAATCTTAGTTATTATCTGTATATGGTACTTCATCTGGAGCTGTTCCATATTGAGGAAGCAGAAACACTTTGAGAGTTCTTATCAATCAAGCCTATCACTATACCAAATACTATGGGAAATCTAGAAGTATAAAACTTGGACCTTGCCCTCAAAGAACTTACTCTCTAGCAAAGAAGACAAAGACACAATATAATGGATACTAGGTGGCATGTAATTATCTGCTAAACTATGTGCAGCAGGCTGTAAGTACTAAAGGATTTCAGAGATGAAGCAGAAGGCTTTACTGAAGAGGTGGGATGAGCAGGGCTGTATAGGAGGGGTAGGTTTGGCTGGATGGAGAGGTGAGTGGTGTATCCAGATGAAAAAAGTGAAGTGAACATGAATGAATGAATGAAATGAGAATGTGCATGACATGTTCTCAGGACAGTGAGAAGACTGACCTAACTAGAATGCAGGTGTGTGTGTTTGGGAGTGTTCAAAAATGAGATTGTATTAGTAGAGTCAGGCTAGCTTAGAGAGGGCCATGGAAATCAGGAGAGGAATTTAGACTTCATGTGGTAGAAAATGGGGAACCAGTGAACGTTTTTGAGAATGGGAAGGTTAGGATAAGAGTCGTATTTAAGGAAGCCCAATGTGGCTATCAAGGGAGAGAGCCTGGACTCAGGAGACCTAGCTGAGAAACTGTTGGTAATAATGCAAGCTTGAGTTGATGAGAGCATGACCTACACTGGGAATGCAGAGAGAGAGATGAATATGAGAGACATTTTGAAGTAAAAGGAACATGACTTAGTAAGTGACTGAATTGGGGTGATAAAAGGGAGGGATAAGTCAATGATGACTCAAAGATTGTGAGCTTGGGTGGCTGGGAGAATAGTGGTATTGTTTATAGAGACAGGGAAGTTGAAAGGATGAGCTGATTTGGAAAGAAAGAAAATGACTTCAGTTTTGGACTTATAGAGAGTTTGAAGTGGAGAGACATCAAAATGTCCTGTAGGAGGTTAGATAAATAGAAGGGACTAACTCTTGGGAAAGGACAGAACTAGAGAAAAAGACCTGGGAATCATCAGTGTAAGAGAGTATGGTGTAAGGGGGGAAAAAAAACCAAACCAAAACTGGACTGGGAATCAGGAGATCCAGCTTCTAGTCCTGATTCTGCCACAGACTCATCTTTTGACTTTCAATAGCTTAATCTTCCAGGTAGTCAATTTCCATATTTATAAAATGAAAGAATTAGACTAGATGATATTTAATGTCCCTTCTAATGCCAGATATTACAGTCTTATCTCTTTGGGTGGGACTATCTTGGGAGAGGGCCAGGAACTGTAGACCTACCTCCTTATCCTAAGGGAAGAGACTAAAGAAGGCAAGTGTCCAGTTGAGTTAATGCAGGAAAGGTGATCCAGGTTCTGGAATGTATCCATTTGCCTCCTAATATTTCTAACTCTGGTTTTGCTGCTTATGACAATGAAGTGTGTTGTTAAAATACATCTTCATTATTCACAGAGGTATTAATGTAATCACTAGCCAGATCAGTAAGGCATCTTCCCCAGGCTCTTGATGTACTTAACAGACCCTGCAGGCAGGGATGAGTTGGTAAATGTTTAACAACTGGCTCTACCCAAAACCACCACACATGACATGCTTTTATGGCTGTCTACATTATTAAACATTTTCTCCATCATTTTCTTAAGTCTAGACAATCAACAAAACAATAAATCAAGCCCTGATTTGTAGCATTTGCCCATTTCTGAAGTGTAAATGATCACACTGATAATTTAACAGTCATTTCCAGGAGGTTCCATCTGGCTCAAGTTTCTTCTAGCACACCCCTGCCAGGGAGACTCACATCATAAGACGAAGTAAACAGAATTTCATTCATTCATTTATTCATTCAACTAATTGTACTTTAGAATGTTAGAGCTGAAAGAGACCTCGGAGGTCACCCAATCCTGTTCCTTCATTTGACACATGAGGAAACTGAGGCTTATAGAAATTAATAACTGCCATTTACATATCTTGTGATTTACACTTTCTTGAACACATCTCATTTGAGCCTCATGATCCTACAAGTATTATCCATTTTATAGATGAGGAAATTGAGGCCCAGAGAAGCTAAGTGACTTGCCCATCCATGGTCACCCAGCTAGTAAGTGTATCTAGTGGGTTATGAACTGGGGTCTTGAAGGTTCACAATCTAGAAATCTTCCCTTTACAAGGCTATGTTGCTTCTGGTGACCTGACCAAGGTAACAAAGATGAAATGGCAGAGCTTCATCTTGAAATGATTTTTCTGACTTAGAGCCTATTGGTCTTTGCACATTACCATGCTGCTTTCCTTACATTCATTAACCACTTACTGTCCAGGTGTTACACATTGGAAGGAAGATGTGAAGTTTAACTAAGCATAGCCCTTGACTTCATAGGCTGATAATACATAAACAGAAATAATTACAACATACGACCATATTACATAATAAATGCATTTGAGATGCAAATAAAAGTACAGATTAGAAAAAAATGAGGGTGATGAAGTGACTCCCAAGGTCAATTTCCACAACTGCAAAATGAGGTTGGACAAAATTATTTTTAAAGTCCTTTCTAGCTCTAAAGTTCCATGCTCTGTAATCCTGGGGTTCTGAAGCTTTGTAAATCATAAAGTGAATGTAAATTATCATCACCATGGAGGTGATAAGTAAGTCATGAGAGAAGGTAAGTTTTCAGAGGGAGACATTATAAAGGGAGAAGCTTGGAAAGATGAAGATTGAGCCTTTGGTAGACCCTAAAGTTAGGAAGCAAGAGGAGGAAAAGGAATCAATAAAGGTGGACAGGGAGGAGTAAGATCAGGATATTATAGTGTTATGGAAGTTAAGGAAAGAGGGTTTCAACAAGGTGTATAAAATGAAAATTGACTGACTAAAGCTACTGTGCCTTTTTGGTCCTTGTATCCTTTTTTCCCCCAGCACAGTACCTCACACATATCCAGCTCTGGAGGAAGGCTGAATTGAATTTAAGACTGTGGCAGTGAGCAGCTCTGTAAAATGCAGCAAAAGGGATCAAGGGAAATGAGGACAGAGAACAGGACATTGGATTTAGGATATAGTCATTCATGGGTGATCTATGATGAATGAATTTCCCTAGTAGGTGAGAAAATTAAAAAATTAGTATTATCTTGAATAAAGTCACCCTTTTTGCAGTCACATCGTTAACACATTATAAGCAAACCCCACTGTAAACTTGCAGACCCCCACTGTAATGCCATTTGATCAGTTGCCCATTTGTAAGATTTTTGTTATGAATTAGCAGCTGCTTATAATGCCATTTCAACTAACATTGTGATTTCATGGAACCAATTAAGCACTTTGGGTGGAGTATGCCTACGATGAGCCAATCACAGAATGTGCTCTTCTCCTCCCTTCAACAAAAAAATATTCTTCCACTCTACATAACAAATCAAGTAGGAGACTGAAAATCTTTATTCATATTCCCAGAAATGAACTTCCTATGACCTTAGGGTTACCAGGTCTATGTGGTGGCTCACCAAAATGAGATATTGCTTTTAGGGGTAGAGACTTCTGGCTGCCTTTGGGTCACACCGATGCTTCATCTGGATTCTTCCACCTCCCCAAAGTGCAACTCCTCAGCTCAACACATTCTCCATCTTTATGATGATGTATGTTCAGAAAGGGATAGGGTTGGACCCAAAGTGGATGGGCTTTGAGACACATAAATTGTTTGTGTGCTAACATCAAAAACAGACAGATCTGGAACCAATCAAGTGAATGTAAATTAGAGGTTGCTTGATGTGGAATAACTTCTGCATGTTGGTCCGTGGAGGTGTGTAGCCAAAAAGGCACTGTGTGAATACAATTGTTTGGCAAGTCCCTGCTCTGTCACTTGTCCAAAGCGGTAAGTGTGTGAATGGATTTGTATGGGTAATGACTCTGAAATTAGCAACCAGCTTTTCTCTTCTCTCCATGTTACTGGAAAACACATTGGATCTTGGCTTCTTTCCGGAGCCGAATTCTTGTGATGATCCTCAGTTGCTCAGAACTCACATTTGTTCATCATTATCTCTTGTGTAATCACATTCTACAAACTGTAGGATGATATTACAGTTGTGTTTACAGAATAAGGGAACTTGCCCCACACCTTAATCAAATCACGATAGAGATGAGCCTCCTTAGATAACAAATTTTTAAATAAATTGAAATAGTCATTAGATTTTCAGTCTCCTACTCGATTTGTTATGTAGAGTGAAAGAATCTTTTCACTTGCTTGGAATTACCTCTTCCCCCCCGTAACCTCCCCATAAGCATTTTGGCTATAACTATCTTGTTTAGTATATATAGTATGGTAGAAATTATTTTGTTTGTTTTATTGAACAAAGCTTTCCAGAATGTGATAGTGTAAAGAAACTGATGATATGCTCTGGTTAGGGCCTAAGGCCCTGCTAAAGTGCTGACTTTATCTGCAGTTCTAGAGAACTAGGTCTTGATTGCTTGGATGTGAAAACTAGATAATATTTGCCCTAATTCTTAATAATGATGCTCATAATTCAAAATATTTAATAAATTACTTTGGAACTTTTTAAAAAAAAACAGTCCATGCATGCCTTAATAAAATGGAGGCATTGCTGGCATAACGTCTTTTCTTCTTTTTAAGTATTGATTTTTAAAGGTTTTTTTTTTGCTGTTGCAAAATCCTAAACCTCAGATTTAATTTAGCAAAGACAGAAATCTTAGACAAAATATAAAAGTTGAATACCAAGGCTACATATTTTGGGAGGAATTAATTTGCTGACTTCTTGAAATAATTAAGCAGGCTATGTATATCTTAACTTTAGAGGAAAAGGAGGCGGAGGAGAATGATTTTCTATTTTCAGTAGTTACTAGTTACCAAACCTGTTGATCTGCCAAGACAGTCTTAGACTTTCTGTTTTCCAATTGCTCTGGGAGTTTGCATGAAGCCTATGCCATTCTCCCATGTTAGATAAGCAGAAAGTTTGCTCTGGCTGTGATAAATCTTAAGAACTTGGATGTGTTTTTGGCACATATTTTGCCTGAGAAAGATGATGATGATTAACCTCTCCCCCCCCCCCTTTTTTTTCCTGTGGTTGGGAAGGGTGTGTGTTTTTTGCCTGTGTATTAAAAAAAAAATCCTTAAGCTGCAGTGCGGGTGCGCTGAGCCTTGCAAGCCTGTGTTTTGTGTGTCTCCAGGGCAGGGTTAGTTTGGTTGGCTGAGTGTCACACACAGATGTGACTCTTGTCTTTACCCTGCAAAGTACAGGGTGACGGCTCACTCTCTCAAGACAGCCTTCCCCCACCCCTTCCAAAAAAAAAAAAGTCTTCAAATCCCACACTCCGCAGCAGCCTAACCTCAGGACCCAGGGGTGGGGGTGGGAGGGAAGGGGAAGGAAGCCCTCACCGCAAGCCGGCGTCTGGGGCAAGGGGAAAACGCACACATGCACACACACACACAGACACACACACGCACCCAAAACTTTTCATTGTTGCCTTGAACTTTTCTCCTTTTTCTTCTCTCGGCCTTTCTGCCTGCATTTTCTGGGCCGTGTGCGGTCTGCTCCCGAGCCCTCTCTCCAGCGGCGCCTGTACGCCTGAAGCTGATAAGGAAGAGAGAAACATCGGGAGCTGCAGCCGCTGCAGAGAGGAGGCGGCGGCCACCACCGGAGTGCCGGTGCTGGTGCTGCTGGTGGAGGAGGAGAAGGGAAAGGAAAAGCCGACCAAAACGGACACAGCGAGAGCCAGCGGCTGAAAGAGAAAGAAACGCCTAGATTTGCAGCAATCCGAATAAAGTTCGCGCCGTTTCCTCGGCGTTTTCCTCTCCTCCACTCCCCTTCATACTCCTCCCCCCCTTGACAGCTGGCCGCAGGCTGCCCCCCCTAGGCCGGGCCTGCCACCTCCCCCCGGGGGCGCCACAGTGCAACCCCTCCCCTGGAGCCAACAGGGAAGGGAAAGGGGACACTTTAAACGAGCAGAAATCGACTTCAATTTTTTTGGAGACGGGAAACAACAGTCTCTTCAAACTACTTTGCAGAAAATAGGAAAACAGGAGAAACTTGTAGCAGTTTTGCAGAGCACACTCGGCTCTCTCCCTGTCTCCTTTCCCCGTGGCTTCCTCCACGAGCCCGCGCCGCCCCTTAGCTGTGCTCTCCCGGGACTTTTCCTCTTTCTTTCCTTCTCTTCCCCCCCCACCCCCAAGTTTTGAGGCTTCCTTCCTCCTGATCCGAGAAGTTGTGTAGGCTTTAACTTGAGAGAGCATGAGACTTTCGATGTGTGCGTAAATCAATCACCTGGAGAGAGAGAGAGAGAGAGAGAGAGAGAGAGAGAGAGAAGAGAGAGAGAGAGAGAGAGAGAGAGAGAGGGAGAGAGAGAGAGGGAGAGGGAGAGAAGGAAAAGAAAGAGGCGGAGGAGGAGGACGGCAGTGGCGGAGGGAGGGAGGAAAGGAGGGAACGAGGGGGGGAGGAAGGAAAGAAAGAGGCAGAGGAGACCCAGGAGTCAGAGGGGCTGGTCCAGACGCTGCCGCTAAGAGGAGACCGAGAGGCGGGGGCTGCAAGTGCACTTGACAACCAACATGCGGAGATGGTAAGAAGTTTCCAACATCCTTTCATTTTCATTCTAGACTTAATCAGAAATTACTGTAGCGCAGTAACGCAACAAGGAGCTAGCTGGTTCGAGATTCTTGTTTCTTTAACTTCAAGGAAGGGAAGGAAAAAAAAAAAGAAAAAACACACCCTAAGCCAACCTGGCTCATGCTGAGCTCCTGAAATCTTGTTGTAAAACTTTGCCTCAAAACTTTGTGTGAGAGCAAGGGTGGGGGTGGGGGCTGCCCTAAGATCTTATCTATACCTTCCCTAGACTGCCCATAGAGAGGTGAGGGGTACGTAAAGGATTTGGTTAAGATGGGGGAGTTTGGGTTTGGGGGCTTGGAGGTGTGTGTGGGGGGGAGAATGGGTGGAAAGGGGAGGGAGGAATGAATGGAACTTCTGTAGTAGCTGTCTACACTGAGGGAAGCTTTTCGCACTCCCTGTAAAGGTAACTTTTTAAACTCAACATAGGGGTGAAAGGGGATTGCCATGTGAGTGTGTGCATGTGTGTGTGCCTGCCACGGAAGGGTCAAACTTAGTTTTCACCAGCGAGCCTCCCTCCCCCCTCCCCCATCCCTTTTTTGCCCGTAGTTTTTTCCTTGACTTAAACCATCACTTACTGCTAAGTGAAAGTTGTAGAAAATGCCCCTGTTCTTGGGTAAAGAATGTGAAAAACATGAGAGGTGCTGCATCCTGGGAAAACAGATCTTCAAAGTTCTTTTCGATCAGAATTGTGAGGAGGCTCTTTTTTTTGTAGATTTCATTTAAAAAACTTAGTGGTTTTATTTTATTTGGGAGGGGTGCCAGGGATGGTAGGTGCTAGGTTATGAGATGATCCAAGACTTAAACTTGCAGAAACGCCGAGTGGTTACTCTACGGTTGCCACAAGTACGTTTTAAAGAAGCATGACTGCACATACAGTACCCAGCATGCTAGAGGGTATGCCCGCATAGTCTGGAGTCGAGTCCATCCAGCCGGGGAAGAGCATGTCCATACTGAGTGAAGCGATTTGTAAGAAATGTGGCTTGACCACTCCCTTTGCTTCCACAAAGCATTGCTATTGTTACCCCCACTTGGGGTTTTGATGTCTTGTGCTCTACATGTAGATAGACGATATAAGAAAAAGGGAGATAGTGGGTTGGCATCTTTTTTTCTTCCCTTCCCCCTAATGTGACATCTCTTGTTTCAGTGATCAAAGCCACCACTGGAGTGTAGGAGATGCGACTGTCAGATGTAGGCAACAAAAAAAAAAGACTGTAGCATGTGCCCAGGACTGTGGTTACAGTAACGCTGACAGAAATTAAAGTGGTTTTGAAAGCAGCATGCGATTTATGATGGTTCCCATTTACCCTAGAATCAAGCTGTTGTAAAAGTGATGTACAAAAGACATCATAAAATAATCCTGTGTACCCAGGACTGAAGTGGCAGAAAGTGGCCTTTTTCTATTTTTTTTGCGTGGGCCTCCCCGTTCAATTACTGTTGTCTAGTACCGTTTTTGAGTGGGACATCAAAACAAAATAGTAAAGAGATCTTTTTGGACCTGGATATTTGTCCTTCTGACAGAATTTTACGTTCAGCTTTTAAAACTAGGACAAGGGAGTATTTTTCCCTCTTATTCCTAAATCTGTATTACCATTCACCTACTCAGTTATTCCTACACAGCAATCACTTTGCAAATTGGTTTCTTTTTGAATTACTTTTAAACAGTGGTTAAGCCATTTGTGTTTCACGATTTTGCATTCTAGTTTGAGGTATTAACAATGACCGTGGTGTCTCAGGAATACACTTGCATTAAGTATGGAGTTTATTTCTACCTCTGTTATTTGTTGAGATTCCTCTCTAGCTCTATTAAGAATAGTGAGAGCTTGTGAAAGTGTATGGATATTGTCTTCTCCTTTGCAATCACAAAACTCTCTAGTGAACCTTTTATAGGGTGTCAGCGTTCTGTTTTATTTTGTAGCTGGTCCATTTAAACTCCAAGCATTAATGAAGTTTTCTTGGTTGTAGGCATGTCCTCTTTAAGTTTCTATACCAAAGGATATTTAAAATCCAGATTGCTAATCACTTTACCAAAGGTCACATTAGTATGTTCACCTGAATGAAGTCACATTGAAGCTGAATATAAACTTTACTAATGAGCTTATAAGTAAAGTTGGAAACCTGTGTTTTTCATCTTTGAGATTATTAACTGTTCTATCATTTCTACCTAACACTTTTGACAAGAATGAATTTCAGCTCGTTTTTTTGAAGGTGAATTTTTTACAAAATGTTAATAGCTCACATACATCCCTAACGTCTGTGTTTTTCCTACATGAGGTTCTAGGCGTATGTGTCAGACAGGGAAATGTGATTACATAAACCAAAGCAATAAAGGAGCAGACAAAAGCTGAGCTGACTATTGCTCTATTAAAATGTAAGTGTTACAGTTTGAATTTCCAAGTGAGAGTTTTTGAGTTCAGTGCTTTACATAACATTTTGTCCTAATCTTGCTTGCTGTCAGGGATGTTTCATGGTTGTGCAATTGCTCCAGTCAAGAATGCCAATTTGCATTCCAGGAGTGTCATTTGATTACTTTTATCTGCACAGCTCCAAGACTGGCCCAGACCTCTCATTTCATCTTGCCATGTCACGAGTCAATGCCGTGTCGTCTTTGCAAAAATCTGCCTGATTTAGACAAGAAAGAAAAGTACTTTCATGTTGCAGCCGCAGTCCCCTGCTAACTTGTCAGCAGCAGGATATGATTCACTTGGGCCCTGAAGAATGGAACAGAGAGAAGGGTTAGGCGGTTCAATAAAGCCCATGGACAGGTAGTGTGTGACGTCCCGGGAGAGCTTAAGTTAATGAAGAACAGGTCTGCTTAGCTCTCCACACTCTGACCTGGTGCTGTCCCCACAGTTTTCTCATTTGATCTTTCTCAGCAAATTGATCTTTTCTTGTATTTTTTTGCCTTCCAAGTTAGTCCTTGTGGGACTGAAATTAGCAGAGCAACTTAAGTTGGATAATACAGCTGTTCAGAAAAGAAGAAATTGGACACTAGCTCAAAAAGGTTGGGGTGGGCTGGGGGGGAGGATTCTTTTTTGTTGTTGTTGCTGCTGCTGAAAATTTTTACTATTTAAGGGAGTCCAAAATAGGTGATGACTTAGAAGTTAGTTTTCTCTCCCTTTAATCTTTGGATATTGGATTCAGTACTAATTTAACTTTACTTTCTAGATTTTAAAACACACAAAATATTCAGTGAACAGTAAAGGTTTGCTTTAATATTTTACATATAAGCTTGTTAGAAATGATTTACTAGTCTATTTTGAGTTTTTAATAGTTATAGTAAGACATGCTAAATATCAATGACATATATCAACTATTTTATTTATCATCTGCTAAATAACTAGAAAACCAAAGTATCCAATACAGAATTGCAGAAAAAGATTAAACAATAAAACAGTCATTACTGATGCTATACATAAATATTATGGTAGATTAAAATGTGTTCTACAAATCACCTCCAGCATTTAAATTTCCTGTATATTCTGCCGATGCACCGATAAAGTACACTATGATCATTATTTGCTTTCAGGGTACTGCATTTGAAGGCAGGTTTTCAGGACCTGGAATTTTGGTGACTATTTATTGTCATTTTATTTTTGAAATTGTAATTAATCATGGACAGTGAGGAGAAAAAAATCTGCTTTGTGTGTATATATACACATGTATGTGTGTATGTATATTTGTGGAGTAAATTTTTCTAACAGGCTAAAGTTTCATGATAGATTTTCTAAGTCAAATAGAAGTTGGAAGTGATTAAGAGAGTCTTTAGTTTAGAGTACACATGCGAAGTCATACTTAACTTTCTATGTCTCTTAGCAGATGGTCTCATTTATCGTGAACATCCTACCAAAGTATAGAATTGAAAACATTGCTAAATGAAAACAAGAGCCCTTATGTGAGGGCAGTTGCCCCCCCCCTTTCCTTTTAGTGTATTGCTTTGCAAAATGGATGGGAATTGAATAGGATCATTGGTTAGTAAACTCCTCTCTGAAGAGCTAGAGGGAGCCTTGTGATTTTATGACATATGCCTAAGGTAAAAAATGGAAAATACTTTGCAAAACAGACTAGTGCCGAAAAGGAGTTGTAAGGAATCACAGTTCTAGCATTTAGGCACAGAAATACTATTGTGACATTTCAGCTGTGATGAGAATGCCCCAATAGAACCTTGCCCTTGACCTGTGGAATGCTTTGCTAGACCAACCAAAATGCAGCCCTAAATGCATTTTAAGCCTTCATTGAATCCTTTGGTAATGTACTGTTCGAAGGACTTCTTAGCTTCACTTTGTTTGGAACCAATAGTGAAAATTCAATTAGTTATTCCATAATATCAGCATAGTCTGTGAATTCTTTCAGTTCACTGAGGAAAACTCTTTCTACACACAATGCTTTCCGTGGAGTTCTGTGGAGAAATGGCTTTACCCAGAAGAGGAACCCCTTTTAATGTGAACTATTTGAATTGGAGGGCCCAATAGCAGGCCATTTAGAAAGCTCATATGTGAGGAAGCCATAAGCTCCTTCATACTTTGCCCTGGTGTTGGTCTTAAAGAAATCTACCTTAAATGGTATTAAATTCAATATTTGTTCTCTAATCTCACAGTGGTGTTTATCACTTGTTCTACAAAACTTATGAGATATGTTTGCATTCAAGATCCATTGATCATAATTGCTGTTTAATATTTGTATACTAGTTTTTATGAGCAAGAGTTTGGACAAGCTTATTTATCATTTAAGTAAATAATATAATCCAATGAGATAAACTGCCAGATTGGCCTTTTTTAAAATCTCTTACACAGTAGCTCCTATTATGTTGCTAGCCAATAAAAGCCTTTATTTGTTGCTTATTAGAACCCTCAGTACACTCAAGAGTTCAGCTATAATTTAATTTGGTTGTTTAAAGAGGCTCTCTTGTTTTAGAACATATCCATAGTCCAGTTTTACTATTTGTTGTGAACCTCTGCTGTATGAACCATGCATGTTTATCTGAATTACTTTGCAGGTATTTCAGAGTTTGTGTTAGAACATTATTTTAAGAAGCAACAAAAAGCTAAAGTGTGTAGAAGATCTGTGAAAGGTAACAATGTGGGATTTTTTCTTTTCTTTTTCTTCTTTGTCATCTTGGGACGCTCTGTTCCCCTGGTGATTTTTAGTAGCTTTCTACTGTTAAACTATTCTGCCATTTAAAGTCCTTGCCCTAAAGAATGAAAACTTCTCCAAGGGAGGATGAAGAAAACTTTTAAAAACTAAGTTTTCTAACTAAGAATTATAACTCAAGCTATTTCAATGTGGCAGTAATTTTGAAATATAAAAGTTTTTTTTAAAAATTCTAATTCACAGATTTCTAGCCCAGGAAATTATAATTGCTTACATTAACCATTAAGGAGTTTTTCCAACTCAAGGATGTGAGAGTTGGAAAGTATAGTTGTAGAGTACAGAGCTTGACTGTTCAATGCCAGTAAGATGAGTCTCAAGAATTCTTTATTAAGAGGGTGTGGGATATGTGGGGTGTAGATTATGAACTGCTGAGATCCATTTTAAATGAAACTCTGTATGTGTGTGTGTGTGTGTGTGTGTGTGTGTGTGTGTGTATAAAATAGATATTAATAATGGTTGCAGGAGTCACATCAGTCTAACCCCTCAGATACATTATGGAACAGTGATCAAAATGTACAGTATTGTCTTAAAACTTATGTTTCATGTGTCTTCAGTCACTGCTTTTTGTGTGGAGTACAAAGATGTAACAACACACACAAAACATTTTTTCCTTATTATGACCTTATATTTGCCAAAGTGCCCCATGCTGAAATTCCTTTTCAGTATCTTTTTTTTTTGTCCAAAGCCAGACATGTACCCAGACACAAAAGACTCTGTGTATAGCAAGCTGTTTTAAATATTGTGACTCGACGCTGTGCTGTCCTTTCTCTGCTTGAGCCAAGGATCTCTGCTCAGTGTCTGTGGATTACCAAGCCCCTTCTTTATTGTACCTCTTGTCAGCTATTCCCATTCATTTAACCTTTCATTAGTGTCTGTGCAGCTTCACTGTCTGGAAAGGCAAGGAAAAACCTAAAGGCCCTACTGTCACAGTTATTAGATTTCTCCGTTACATCCCAGCAACCATAAAGGAGTAAGAGTCAACGCTATTGTCGTGCATACTGCTGTCCTGGGGTGCAACTCTTCTGTGCATGTCAAGGACATGTGCCACATGTTGATAATGCATCCCAGGGATAAATGCACAACATGGGGGATAGACTGAGGCTGGCAGTAATGAGCTTTGGAGGAGTTATTGCAAAGACAAACAGTTTGTGAAGGAATTTTGCCTAAGAGGCCAAGGAGATGGACTGCATTAAGGGTTGCCAAGGTTTGCTTCTGAGGTGCATGTCAATCACATGGTTTTCATATAAACCTCATTTGTAGGGGAAAATTAAGTATTTCTGACAGCCAGGAAAAATGCCGTATTTTCTTTTTTTTCCCTTGCAGAGTAGTAGAAAGTATGTTTTCAATATGCTGTATATTTTTTGGGGGGAGCAGGGATTAAATTATTCAAAACAGTGCAAAAGTCTATTAGATTAGAATGAGAATATGAGAGGGCAAAGAGAAATGCATCTGTGTCCCTTAGATATGGTGTAGCAAAGAACAATTAAATCAGTGAATTCAGTTATCAATTTCTCCATCTCTTTTCCCTCTTATAGTCTCCCCACCCCTTACCCCACTATATACACTGACCTATCGAGTGTGGACACTTTGAATCTTTAAGAATACTTTGTTTCTCAGTGCATGTTCCTAGGTTGCATTTCAATTCAGTTCGATGTAGCAATTATTGTAAGCTTCTGTAGGTAGAAATGGGATAGCTAAGTGGATAGAGCACTGGGCCTGCAGTCAGGATGATCTGAGTTAAATATGGTCTCAGGCGCTAGCTATGTGATCATGGGCAAGTCACTTAACCCTGTTTGCTGCAGTTTCCTCCTCTGTGGCAAACCATTCTAGTATCTTTGTCAAGAAAACCGTAAATAAGGTCATGATGAATTGGGCACAACTGAATGACATTATGTACAAAATACTGAAGATGGTAAGGGAAGAGTCCTTTCCCTCAAGGAGCTTACATTCTACTGTGGGATATAGTTCTTTTACAAATAAGTAAATATAATATATTTTAAAAGTAAAGTCAAAAGAGAGAGCATGCTGTTTTTGCTTCAACATTCATAATACAGCATTTATATATATGTAGTAAGAAAATTTTCAAAGATTTATAAATGGTAAACCATTCATGTCTTATTTGCCCAGTCTTCCATGCAATTCCCCAAACTAGAAATATTCTTTTACCAACAACAATTTAGTAATTTCTTTTCTTCTTTTTAAATTCCTTCTTTTAACATTCATAATTTAGAGAATTTTTTTTTTGCATTTCTACTAAACTATGAACTTCTGTGGTGAGAGTCTCTCCTTTCTTTCTCTCCTTTCTTCTTTTCTTCCTCTCTCAACTTTTCACATCTTCATGACTTCTCACCAAATCCCTGAGAACTTGACCATCTTTCATTGCCTCCTCACCAACCCCTCCTATAGCAGGTGAGGCATAGACTGCTAATGCCAATATCAAGTTTGAAACAAGACTGGGACTGAGAAAGAATTCCTTTGGCTTCTTTCATCTGATCATGCAGTAGGTGTAACTTTGGGCATGGAAGAGAAAGGGAGAATTTTCTTAGTTCTTTCTTTGCCTTTCTCACTGAATTTTCTGTCCAGGGGAATTCTCTTCTTCACCAAGCTATTACATTGTGAAAGAGCAAGTTTTCCATTTAGGGACCTGCCTTAGATCTTGACTAGCAGATTTCAGGATTATTGCAGCCATGCCATACTGTGCCATACTGTGGTGACCCTGGAAATGGCTCCACCTGGCCATGCTCTGAGCAGCATCCCCATTCACAATGTGTGATCCATCAATGACTGTACCTTAGTAATACTCTTATTTATTATTCTCCCCTATCCAGTGTTTGGGCAGACTAAGACATCTCTGATGCTCTGCATACTAGCAGTAGGTAGAGTTGAGGTTTGGGCTGGAGGTCAGGGAATGGTAACAACAGACATTTTATTAAGTACATACGTGTAAAGAATCACGCAGAGTTGAGATAAAGTATCCACCCTTTCCCTTTGGAGTTTGTGGTCTAGGAAAAGGATACAATACAAACATATATTATAGCTAAATGGATTACATGCTACACAGCGTGTTATGGGAGATCTGGTGGTAAAGATTATTGACTGAGAGATGATCAAGGAAGATTTCATGGAACAGGTATCTTTTGAATTGTACTTTAAAGGGTAGATGACGAAGAAGGACATTTTGGCTTAGTGAACAAAGCAAAGGTTGAGAGGAAAAAAAAGTAGTATGTGTGTATGTGTGTGTGAGAGAGAGAGGAGGAGAGAGAGAGAGAGATATTATGAGGTGGGGAGTAGAATAAAGAGTTATCTAGTTTGACTGGAGCTGAGAATGCAAAGAGGTTGGTATGTGAAATAAAGGAGAAAAGGCAAGCTGATGCCAGATTGTGGAGGGCCTTGAATGCCAAGCAAATGGAAGAAAGATAAAGACTCAATTCTGAGAACATAAAAAATCAGAGCAGAAAATATCATTTTGGTGCCAGATGGGGAATGTGAAAAACAATCTAATGATACCCTAGGGAGTAAACTATGATAATAGGAATGCTCACTTTAGGTAAAAGAAAAGTTTATGTGGTACCACAATCTAATAATAATGATGATCATAAACTCAGATGAATCTTCTGAAAACTCATTAGAATTGTAAAGGTCCTACCGGGTAAGCTCATTCCATTATTGTTTTGCTTGTGTAGAATTCTCCTGGTGATATGTGTCTAGAGGTACCTTCTGTATGGGAGCCAAAATACAGTAGATGCCCTAATTCCAGAAGAATGTGTGTGAAATAGGTCTGGTTGCTGCGTTAACCAATTTTTCTTTGATGTTTTCTATATCCACTGTACTCTAACAAGTAATTTAGATGCTCTATCCAGTAAGACAGACCTTGACAGTGCTTCTATTCCAAGTGTTTATCATAGTGCTTGGCACAGAGTAAATTGCAGAATAGGGAGAGGAATTGGACCTGGGATTTCATTAGTAAAGGGAACTCCCAGATGACAAAATTCCTTCTCTGCCAATCCAGGTCAGCACCTTCTCCCTAACTTGTAGTCTTTTTTTTAAATTAATTTATTTTGATTTATCAACAATCACTTCCATATGCTTTTGAGTTTAAAATTTTTCTCCCCCTTCCTCCCCACCACCCTCCACAAGATGGCACACAATCTGATATAAGCTATACGTATACATTCTTGTTAAATGTATTTTTACATTAGTGATGTTGTAAGTAAGAATTAGAACCAATAGGAGGAACCACCAGAAAGAGGAAACAAAACTCAACAGAAGAAAAAAATAGCAAATAGTATGCTTCAATCTGCATTCAAACTCCATAGTTTATTGTTTGGATGTGGATAGTATTTTCCATTATGAGGCCTTTGGAGATGTCCTAGATCCTTGTATTGCTGAGAAGGATTAAGTTTATCAATATTAGTCATCGCACAATGTGGCTGTTATTGTGTACAACGTTCTCCTGGTTCTGCTCACTTCACTCAGTGTCAGACCCTAACTTGTAGTCTTAAGAGAGTTGCTTGGAGTACCGATAGGTTCAATGATTTGTCTGGCATCATATAAGCAGCAGGATCAGTCATTTAATGATCCCAGATGTCCTCTTTATGGGTATTCCTTTTTGGATATAGGTTATAGTCCTCCATTGAATTAGTGTAGTCCTTCCTGAATTGCTCTGGTCTCTCAAAATCATTGCCTGGTAGCCAACTTTCTGGTGATGTGTCTCTGAACCAGGCTGGTTCTCTTTTGACATATCTGATCAGTTTCTGGTCCATTTTTCCCCAAACCTTTCCAGATGGTTTAGATCTAGCTTATTAGAGAACCATGGGTTACCATAATTATACATAGAGGGTGCTTAATAAATGTGCAATGAATGATGGCAAGTTTTATGATGGCCATAGAATTGTGTTGGCTTATTCTTGCCAAAGTTTCTAGTAAGTGCTTATCCTGCTTAACAAAAGCACAAATTTGTTTAATGTTTGGAAAAAGATTTTTAAGAAGGAAAAGCATTTTTACATGTCTAAAAACAAATGGGTTGGGCACTATATTTGGTGTGTGTGAATATAGTCCTAAATGAGAAACAATTGAAACTCTGAATAGGGGTATTTGCCTACTTCTTGTTGAATATCCATGCTGTTGTGACAAATATAAATTATCTAATTTATTTGTCCATGTTTCTGTTATTTGGTATTTGAATTTATTAATATGAACTGCTTTCTTCTCCCTTTTATACCATTACTGGTAATTTATAATTAAAATACTTTATAAGATCCAGTTATCAAGACTTGGAAATAAATGAAAGGCAAGGCTATTTGAGGACTACTGTGTAGAATCATCTTTAAATTGCAAGTAATATTCATTTCTCTGAAAGCCTCATTTTTTAAAATTCCTGATAATAAAAGTTTATATTTATTGCTAAGTCCTTACTTTTGTAGATTTCTGTTTTTTGTTGTTGTTGTTGTTGTTTTTGGTGAGGCAGTTGGGGTTAAGTGACTTGCCCAGGGTCACACAGTTAGTAAATGTCAAGTGTCTGAGGCTGGATTTGAACTCAGGTCCTCCTCACTCCAAAGGCCGTAGCTTTACCCACTGTGCCATCTAGCTGCCTCTTTTTTTTTTTGATAGGGTACTTATTGCCTTAACTGCCTTTTTGGGGCATTTTCACTGTTATTTTAGGTGAAAGATTATTCATTTTGGCATAGTAGCTAGTATTAAATTATGATTTCTAGTCAGATATGTTCATATAGAATTCTATTTTGCTTATTGATGCAAAACTATTAATATTCAACAAGACATATGGGATTTATCACTGGTACTTCTTCTACTGGCACCAACTGCCACTCCTTCCCCTTCTCTCCCTTCCCCATATCTTGGTAGACAATCTTTTTGAACTTCGTTGACCCACCACCTCCAAAGAAAATTATTACCTGCTTTCTGGTAGTGATCTTCTCTTAATTTCCTTAGACTGGTTCCCTAAAAACAGATCCACAGTTTATTGCAGAGCCCACATTTGAAGCCTTGCCCCCTTGGTAGTAGGACCTGGCAGAGCTTGTGTTTGTTCCGTTTGTATAGCCCCTAAGATCCCAGGGTCATCTCAAGGTCATCATGAGGCATTGGAAGAAGACTTTAGTGGAGTTGAAATTTAGACATTGACAGTTAGCCAATCTCAACACACATTCATGATGTCAATTCCGTATCTCAAGCTACACTTGGAAAGTTTATTTTTTTTTTCTGATTGAAATGACTGAAGTGTTTAGAGAACTTAAAATTATTTTCCCCTTAGGGGGAAAAACATTAATTCTGTCTTTGCTGACTATCTAGTGACTTTCAGCCTCAGGTAAAGGTAAATTCTCAGTATGCCAAATGACACATTAGGTCATCCTGAACAAAGTAATACTGCTTTGTGCCCACTATTCGACTCCACAAATAATATAATGAATGCTATTAAGTTTGGTATAGTAAGAAAAGCATTAGACTGAGTCAGTCCCAGGCTCTGTCCCTTAACTATCTTTATGATCTTAATACTTGTACAACTTACCTCAGAGGGTTGTTGTGAGGAAAATCTTTTACAAAGTTTTAAATGCTATGGAAATGGAACTGTGTTTATGTTTTAGGACAATCAAAAGTCCTTGCATTTTTATTGCTGCATCCACACCCAGTAATCTCACCATACAGATGCCCCTCTCATAGTTTCTTCCTGGGCAAAAGCAAATGAACATTTATGTGACAAGTGACACCTTTCTTAGCCTAGGAATGTAAAGAACTACATCAACTTAAATAAAATGGCTTCATCCAAATAATGCATCTCAGAATCTTAATCTGAAATACATATTTCAGAGAGGTTTTAAATTTTATCTAGCTACACTCAAGTCAATACAAAACTCATGGAAATTCAGTTGAATATTTAACTTAATTTAGGGATTTTCCTTTTTACTTAAAATGGTAATTAGGATAAAAGCATGCCATTTTTTAATTGACATGTGACAAATTGCTACCATTAATAGATCATCCTTTCTACTTTAGAATAGTAAAAGATAGTAGACATATATTAACATTTTAAAAATGTTTCCAAAATTTCTGCTTGGAATTCACAAGAGCTGTTTTTTCTCTCCATGTTCAAGGTTTACACTAGAAATTACTTTTATGTGTATGCAGTGTAACAAAGACTGCTACGCCCTCATTGGTCTTTTCAGCCACACTTGGAACACGTGGATGGGGGCCTTTTTGAGTGTAAGGTTTGGTAATAAAGAGAGTGCACAGAGATGTAAGGAGTAGATCCGGAAACATTTAAGAGAGCAGTAGTTTGCAACATTCACGTATGAGGGTTTCCTGGGGGGGATAGGAGGGTGGAATAGGCACTCAGGGCAGGTTAAAGGTAGAAAAGCACCCTTAGTGAATAAATTTTAGTAGTACATTATTTAGTACATTATTCAACTGTAAGGATTTTTTTGGGGGGGGTTATTTTATGTATTGGGCCATGAACATAATTTTTGCATTGCATTGAATATCACAATATAGGGGTAGGGAACCTGCAATAGACCTTATTCTATTGCAACTTCATATATATGTGTACCTGACTTGTTAAATATTTAACATATTAACTCCCTAGTCTTGAAATATTATTTGATATTAGCATATTGCCAAAACTGCCCTTAAAGAAACGCACATGTGGCAACATGGTGGAGCTTTTGTGGAAAGAGAACTGGACTTGGTATAAAAAAATCTACCTTGAATCATTCTTTGACCTTGCTAGCTGAGTCACTTATTGGCATTTCAGTTTCCCTCTAAGAGGCTCAGTTTCTTTATCTATAAAATGAAGATAATAATGTTTATCTACCTCACAAGGTTATTGTGAAGAAAGTCCTTTGTAGACCATAAATGATTTTAGAAAAGAGCTTTTCTATGTAGTTTATTGCAAATCAGGATAAATCCTAGATATCAAGGGTAAAGAAATGTAGTGTGAGTAAAGGTGCATATGCAATTGAAGATGATGAGGGTTTTTTTTTAAAGGCTAAATGCTCCATCTCTGATTTCTGCCTGTTTATCCTACACAGTAAGATGCTTAATAAATGCTTGTTATATTATACTGCATTGTACTCATCCTTTGAAGCCTGACTCAAAAGCTGCCTTCTCCATGATGTCTTTCTTGATCATCTTTCCCCAGCTAAAAGTGATTATTTCTTTACTGGATTTCGTAGCACTTTACATTTCTCTTTTGCACCTATGTAATCTAATTTACAATTTGTCTGTGCACATGTATTTATCTTTGTACTGTCTTATCTCCCCTATTGATTGTGAGCTCCTTGTGGGAAAAAATCTTTTCTTATTTATTAATATATCCTACTCCATTCCTAGCACAGTGCATGGTATATAGTAGGTTTGCTGTTGAAGAAATAGATGTTTTATGATGGCAATAGAACTAATATACTATTCTCTCCGTAACTTTTAAAATACAGCCCTTAATTCAGCAAGTATTTATTGACCACTTTTGATCACTTAAGTATATTCATGGTACCATATCATAAGTTGTTTTAGTTGTTATTCAGTTGTTCAATCATGTCCAACTTTTGTGACCCCCTGGACCATAGTATGCCAGCCCGTTCTATCCTCCACTTCTTCCAAAGTCTGTCTAAGCTCATGTTCGTATTATAAGCCATTAAGTCTTGAGAAGTTTATATTATAGTTGAGGAGACAAGGCATACATTTATACAACCACAGGACAAAAGCAAATCTTTATTGTATTTGTGTTGAGAGAATACCAAAATTAAAGGACTGACTATCATGGAGTGAGGCCAGTTTGTGGCAATTTCCCAGTCACCTTGAATCAGGTCTTAAAAGTGATATGTGTGGATCGGTAAAGAAGCAGCAAGTAGTGTTCTTGGCAGGGAAAACTGCATGATAAAAGGGGGCATGGTAAACATACTAGTCTGGTAAAACTGGAGGATGAAGTTGAAGAATAATCAATTAGCCAGCATTTATTAAGCTCCTATAGTATGCCAGTCTCCATGATAGGTGCTGGGGATTCAAAGACAAAAGAAAGTTACCTCTAGGAACTTGCATTCTATAGGATATGAAGGTAAAAAGATATAGGGAATAAGATTCATTGAAGAATTGGCACCTCATCTGGGAGGGACTTTAACAGATTCAGATATCGGAGAACTGAGTCTATTCTAGACATTGAAGATCCATATGGGAAAGGGCAAGGAGAGATTTGAGAGGAGATGAAGAGGAATGTGGAGTTTGTGTAGGAATGGGAAGGTGGGTTGAAGCTAGGTTGTGAGTAGCTTGAATAGATCAGGGAATTTATTTTGTAGGAAAAGGGGTAGTTTTCAAATGAAGGTGGTACTTTATTAGGCAGATGATTTGGGAAGTTGCCTGAAGCATGGGTTGTAAAGAAAATAGACAGGAAACGGGAAGAGCAGTTAAGGGATTATTTTTAGGCCAGAAGAAATGTGGGCCTGAATACCAATGACTGATTGCTAGAGTAATTGAGAGGAGTGGAAAAATGCAAAAAATAGCATCAAGGTGGAACTTGGTAGCTGTTTGGATCTTATCAGGGGCAAGAGAGAGGTAAGAATAAAGGACTGATTCCAAGGTTGGTGGTATAACCAAATGCAGTAGATTTTGTAAAGAAGGATTTTTGATCTAAAGTTGTCCCTGTATGAAATAGAATAAGTGACTACCCCATTGCTGTAGTTTGAAGGACAGTAGGAGCTTCTTGTTGCTTATTCCCCTTCCACATACTCCTTTCACCTATGTCTACAATTCTACTTTAAACTTAATGCACTATTTACCAGCTTGCTCTGTGTTAACTCGGGGGTGGCAGGATAACAGTAGGAACATGTTCTGTGAGGACATTTTGATGCTTAGCCATACTTTTCCCTTTGAAATGAAAAATAGTTATAGCCCCTATCTCTGTCCCTATATATTAAAAAATACCTCTTCTGTGGCAGTTTTTCAGTATGAAAATATGGTTTATTTTCTCTGTTTTGTGCCAGAACTTCCCTGACCCCCTTGTGGACCCTTTCCTTTTCGCAAAGATATTCCATATTCCAAGATCTACTTTCTCAGAGCCGATAATTTGGCTTCCAGATACATATTGCAAGTCCTCAAAGTGATCCATGGCAAAATTATTTTGGAAACATTTTGAGGCTTTGAACCCTGTTAAATGCAAATATCCTGAGGGAATAAGAGAGTTACACTTTAAGTTGTTATCAGCTACTCAAACCTTTGTATGAGTGAGTCATTGATCCTTACAGTTGGTTTTACCAAGTGAGATTACACTGATGCTTCTGAGTCACCAACGGAGTGGGAAGGGAGTCACTCAGCAAAGTGAGTGGTAGTCCTGGGCAAGGTCATAAATCAGGGAACCTGGAGACACTAAAGATAAATTTTGGCTACTTAAAAGTATTTCTCATCCTGGCCCTATTTGTATGACTTACCTAGCCTTTAATTGTGTCTTATATGGATTTCGGAGACATTGTCTGGATACTTGTGGTTAATGTATGGATTTTACTATTTAAGGCCACAGTGACATTTAGGACTGGAAAAGGTTCCAGGACTAGGCTGGCTAAAAGTAAGTTTTCTGTCTAATAAAGGAGATTGAGGGGAGATGATGGGTAAGAAAGCACATGTGAAATTATAGGAAGTCATAAGCATTAACTGAAAAAATAATGAAAGGATATAATAGTTAAATGAAGACCAAATTTAAATTACTGTAGTTAAGATTTGTCCTATGAGACTTTGAGCGCTTCACAGCTCACCTTTGTAATCCTTATCTTGCTTCAAGGCAACCTTTTCCCTGAATCCTTCCCTGATATCCTTCCCCTGTCCCTACCCCTATCCCTTCCGTTTTTGATACCTTCTTTCTCCCTCTTCCCTCTCACTAGTACTATGCTTATTTGTGTACATGTTGGATTTCCCAGGGACCTGTGCTTGAGGACAGGGCCTTTCATTTTTGCTTCTGTATCCCCAATGTGTTAAGAAGTAGGTACTTAACACATGTTTTACCTTTACCCCCTAAGCAAAATAATGCGGTAAGCCTTAGATTTTTAAAATTTTGAGTTTTGATTTGCCCTTTCTCTCTCTTCTTCCCCTCCCCCCCTACTCAGTATCCCCATACACTGAAGTTCACGCTCATCTAGGTTATTCTGTGGTAGACTATCTAATTTCTTCTTACTTATTTCTCTCAGGACTTTTTGTATGGTTAGAGTATAGTGGGAGTTGAAACCTCTTCTAGGCCAGTTTATTTTGCCAAAAGAAATTAGTTAATCAGCAACATTCATTGTATTTATTGTGTGCCAAGCACTGTGTTTTTTAAGTTCTGGGGCTGCAAAGACAAAGCAAAAACAATTGCTGCCCTCAAGCAGCTGACAGTCTTTTTCAAAAAAATTTTTTTTCAAATGAAGAGCTGCCTTCTGTCCCTTCTACCTTTTGTCTCTTCTCTCAATTGAGAAATCAAGAAAAACAAAACCCCATGTAGTCAAGCAAAACAAATTACTGCATTGGCCATATCAAAATAAAAAATGTGTCTCATTCTGTGCAATGAGTACAGACTGCCTCAATATTAGAAGTTGGAGAGCTAACTTTCTAATGGTGGAAACGTCATATAAATCAGAAACACAAAAGCTAAATTCAGAATAGATGGAAAGTCCACTTAGAAGGAACAACAAGAGCAGCTCAGGGAAGCGAGAAAGACCTGGAGGAGAGGGAGCTTGAGCTGAGTCCTCCAGGAAGCCAGGGATTCCACGAATTCCAGGCATGGGGAACAGAGACAGGAAATGGAGTGCTTATTTGTGTACATGTTGGACCAGCTCCTGTGATCAAGGAACAGCAAGGAGGCCAGTATGGCAAGATTGTAGAGTGTGTGGAGGAGAGTCAGGATGTAGGAAATGGCCATGTTGTGAAGGGCTCTAAATGCCAAAGGATTTCTATTCGATCCTGGAGGTAATAGGGAGTCTCTAGAGTTTGGTGAGTAAGCAATGTGTGTGACATGATCAGAGCTAAGCTTTAGAAAAATCACATTGAGAGCTGGATTGGAGTGGGGAGATATTTTAGGCACTGTGACCAATTAGAAGGATATTGTAATAGTCCAGGCTAGAGGTGTTGAGGGCTTCAACCAGGGTAAACATTTATGAGAGATGCTGTAGAGTAAGAAATTGATTTTCAACTAATTGCCTGTGTGGGATTATTGAGAGAGATGAGTCGAAGATGACCCATGAGGTTTAGTCCTGGGGGCCTGGGTGGCACTAGGGAGGTTCAGAAGAAGGTAGAAAATTTGGTTGCTTGTTTAGTCACTTCATAGATGTGCACTTGTGGTTTTCCAGCCTTTACAGGCCAGGCAACAAACACTTGGGCAGTTCTGCCCTGGCCAAATACAGTCCTGCCAGGCGTAAGAGTAATAAAATGTATTGTATTAAAAAACCAGTCCCAAAGTCTTCTCCTCTCAGTTTGAGATTTGGAGTATACCCTTGTGGAGGAAGAACAGTATTTTTAAAATCTTGTATATTAAAAAAAAACCCAACTCTAAAATTTATATTTTGGTGAGATTCTTTATTTTTAAAATTAGTCACCTCTTTTCTTCTTCCCTTGTGCCCTACACTTTAAAGTTGTTTCAATAAATAGTTGTTTGGCATGCTTGACACAAATGTTGGCATCTGCATTGACAAGTATGTGAAGTTTGGATAGCTGTTTAAATGGAAATTGGTACCTGATAACCATATTCTTTCATTATCTGTGGTTTGAATAATCCATGACTGGACTTTTTTCCATTATAGTGAATAACTGAGAATTGGATATATTTGTAGAGCTTAATAGGGATACTTAAGAGTTCCTATGACTTACTTTTGCAATTTTATTTTGTAATAATAGTCTGTAATTTTAGAGAAGTTTATGGGGGAAATAAGGAAATAGTATACTTAAAATGTAAAGATTTTTTCCTCCTAGTATTCTTTTTAAATGGTGCTTTCATCTAGCCAATTAATTTTCTAGAAGTTTTAAAAATTGTAGATTTTTAAAATAATGGAAAGTTTATTGATGTAAATAAACTTAATTTTCTGATATCATAAAATAACTAAGGAGTCATTTCAAAAACATTTATTAAGTACTTGCTGTGTGCTAGATATGTGTGTGCACACACATACACACACACAGGTAATACCTATTCTATCTCCTTTCTTTAACTTGGCTAGGGTCAGATTTAGAATCATGATCATAGACCAAGCTGGAAGGAAACTTAGAAATTAACTCTTCCAACCCTCACATCCTAAAAATGAGGAAACTGAGGCCTGGAAAGATGGTGACTTGTCCAGTGTCATGCTTGTAGCAATGGCACAAATGGTCTTTGAACTCTGAAGTCTGACTCCAACCCAGTGCTCTTTCCACTTATATCAGCTGTCTCTTGTTGTTGACTTCCACTGGCTGGGTGGGTTCCAAGATGCTCACTGACACCTTCCTAGTTCAGTAATGGGGTTTGTGATCATAGATGAGAAATTCCTGTGTTATGAGGGATAAAATTGTCATGTGAAAAAGCAAAATCAATACTCAGGAAAACATGTGGTGGAGCTGAAGAGCCAAGGCAGTAAAATAATGTCATAAGGCAGAGGTTGTAGCAGGTGATATCTAGAAGTCAGACTGTACTGTATTAGAATCAGCATCTCTGAGTTGGAATGGACCTTAGAAGTTATCTAGGACAGCTTATACCCAAACAGTCACTCTTGTAACTTTCTAAGAAGTGATCAACTTGAAAATCTCTACTGATGAGAGAACCCGTTACATCCTAAGGCAGCCCATTTCATTTGGGGATAGCTCTGTTAGAAATTTTTTTCATTGTGCAAGCCTAAATCTGACTCTTTGCAACTTCTAACCACCTAATTCTGCTGTCTGGGTTCAAGAAGAAATGCTCTAATTATTCTTCACATGACAACCTTTCACATACTTGAGGACACCTATCATGCCCCTTCTAGGTCTTCTCCTCTTCAGGCCAAATACCTTTAGTTTCTTAAGCTAATTGTGCTATGGCATGATATTGAGTCTTTTATTCATCTTGGTTACCCCACCATGGGTAGGGCTTATCAATGACATTCCTAAATAGTGGCAAACCAGGCTGAACACAGATCTGCAGATGTGGGCAGACTGGGAGTATGGCAGATCTGGCTTCTCTTTATGTAGCTTAAGGTTGAATTTATTTTTTTGGCTGCTACTTCAGACTCATATTTAGCTAATAGTTCATTAATCTTCCCCTTCCCCCCTCCCCAACTTTCCATATAAATTGTTGTCCAGCCCCATCTTCCTCATCTTGTGTTGGTGGATTTAATTTTTTGAATCCAAGTGTGTGAAGGAATGAATGCACGAATGAAAAAGCATTTAGAAGTGCTAACTGCCCATCACTGTGCTAAGCACTTGGGCTACATATAGAAAATCAAACCAATTCCTTCTCAAGAAACTCAAATTTTACTTAAGGCAGATAACAATCTTATCCAGATAAGAGTTTATTTGTAGTACAGATGGAAGGGTCCTCAGAGTGCATTGTCAGGTTAGATGGCAATGACCAGGAGTCTGGAGAGCATAGCAACAGGATAAGTAGTAAGACCCATTGGAACATAGCAGGGCAAATGGTAAGGCTTGGTGATTTGCCATTTTACAAGGAGTATAGACAGTGACTCCTTGACTATTCAAGTGCTATTATTAGCCATGTTGAGAAGGGATTAGTTGGCCCTAGAGTTGAAGTGGATCAGGGCCTTCAGTTACTTCCCTGAGATGTAGGAATGGAGAGGGAGTAGTGTAGCCAAGAGGTGGTGTTCAGCACCATCTGGGATCTGGGAAGTGGGAGATGGGATGGGAGGGGAAGAACTCTGTTTGGCCTTCTTCTGGGTCCTCAGGCTTACAGTTGGGTTGTGATATATTAGACTTCAGCCTGTTAAGAGTTAGCTGAATGTTCTAGCCTGTCAAGTTGGTTTGAATCTTAACTTTGTCATCTAATGTATTACCTGTCCTTCCTAACTTTATGTCATCTGCAAATTCCAGAAGCTTGTCATTTCTACACATATCCAGGTCAATTATGAAAATGTTTAACAGGATGGGGCCTGTTCTGAAAGTACGTAACCCTAATATCATGTAGCTCGTAATTTTTCCATTGTGTCTACAATAATAGGAGACTTTATCAAATACTTTTCTAAAATCTAGGTAAACTCTATCTGTAGGAGTCCCCTGATGTACCTATGAACTGTCAAAAAATGACATGAGATTAGTCTGGCAAGACTTGAATTTTGATGATGCCATGTTGCTTTTTGTGATCATCCATTCCTTTTCTAAATATTCACAAATTATATCATATCTATGACAGGGAATTCTGACACCTTTAATTTAATTCAGTTAAATAGGATGGGGGCAGACAAAACCATTGCTGCTCCTTGGTGTGTCCTCTGTGGTCAGTCTTTATAGGCTAGGCACCAAACACTTGGGCAGTCTGCCCTGGCCAAATATGGTCCTGCCAGAGGTGGATGGTGGGCTAGAGAGAGGGGTGAGGGGATACCTGATGAATGCTGAGAAAGACTGTATATATGGGTGACTTACAATAATGCCTTGTAGGGCCTATAATAGTTATAGCTTTGTGTTTAATAATAATAATATGCAGTAATTTTGTTCCCTGATCTTGTCCCATTCTTTGCTACCTTTGTGACTTGGCACTAATTGTCACCTATATCTTGCAGGGATTCTGTCCAAATCACTGCCTATTGAAATCTTGCCCTTCGAAGTTCAGGTGACTACAGACAGTTCTCAGTTTATGTAAGTGGTCAGTTCTAGTGAGGGCCTAGCCAGAACTGAGAGGAAGATCATGGGTGATGGTGGTGGTGATGCAGAAATATGGGGGTTGGACAAGGACACAGCCAGGAGAGGACCAGCGGGGGACCATCCTGCTAGGTGGGGTGGCAGTCTCTCTGCTTGTCTGTTCCTCTGTTTTCACTTGGAGGTGTTTTATTAGGGTTATTTTTTCTTTTTAGGTTTATTTTTGATGAAGTGGGGATGTGGGATACTACACAGCACCTAGTCAAGGGAAAAGAACAGAAAGAGAAAAAACCGAAATACTCTACAGTAAAGTTAGCACAGGTTTTTTTATCATGTGGATTTATTTCAGAATTTTTTAAGTAAGGTGGAAATTGCAAAATGTGAATTTACCTAAAGCAAACGCTGTCTATACTCCATGAAGTCTTCCTTAATTGGCTATAAGTGATCCCTTGCTCTTTGAATCTTTTATGTCATTTGGTTTGAACCTCAGCAATATACTTAGTCACATTCTAAAGTATATTTTAGGTTTTTTGTGTACTTATTTCCCCTAACTCCACTTGTTAGCTTCTAATCTCCTTGAATTCAGGGTCTAGTTTCATTTTTCCAATTCCTAGCAATGTAACACTGTATATTAAACATAGTTGGAGCTTAATAAATATTTACTGAATTGTACTGATTGTCTTCAGTAACAGCAAATCTTTGTTCTTTGAGGATGGGTTAATAATATAATAATAACTAGCATTTTAATAATACCTACTGTGTGCCAGGCACTTTTCTAAGCACTTCACAAATATTATCTCATGTATTCCTCACAACAACTCTGCAAGGTAGGTTCTATTATCCCCATTTTACTGATGAGGAAACTGAGAGAGATGGAGGTTAAGTGACTTGCCCAGGGTCACACAGCAGTGTCTGATACCAGATTTGAATTCAGGTCTTCTTGACTCCAGGCTTGGCACTGTATCATCCACCGTGCTATCTAGCTGCCTAGGATTACAGTTTGGGCCAAAAGTAATTTTGAAACAATTTTGATAAGGTAGGTGATTAAGCTGGGTAATACTTTTTTTTTCATTAAAAGAGGAATGATTATAACAATAGAGACTGATTTTCTTGTATATTTTAAGCAGTGCTGGAATCATTGAATCTCAGAGTTGGAAAGGACAAGAATTGCCTCCCTATCATCCTGAACATCCAGTTTTTTGCTCAGGGATTTCCAATAATAAAATTAGTTTACTCTTAGCATTGGGGCTTATTCCACTTTAGAATACTAATTGTTAGAACGTTTTTTCCTAACACTGAACCTACACTTGTTGGTCTTTTGGGGCCCTCTTCCACGTAACAGGCCTTCAGATACTTGCAGACAGTGATCATGTTCCCTTCAAATCACCTCTGCAAAATCATTGAAATAAGTGTATATCACAAGGTGGCTACTTTGAAGGACAAAACTCATTTTGGTGTCCAAGTTCTGGTGTTTTTTTTAAAAAAAAATCCAGCCTCACTGCTTTATAGTTAGACCTTGTATTATACAATAGAGTACCTAATAAAAGTTAACGTATTCTTTTCCGGTAAATACCAAGTAAGTACCATGTCAGAGTAAATCCCTCTGAATCTGGAGAAAAGCATTGTAGGGCTTTATGTCTAAGAAGTGACCTGACAGAAAGGAGTCATAAAAATGGAGACCAAGGAGAGTTCAAGTTAGATTATGAAATATGAGAGCCTGATGATATTAAAAAGTGATTTGACCTTCATGTTCTTAAAATAGAGGGGGGAAAAAAGAAACAAGCCTTGTGTGTTGGTAGATTTCCTATATAATGACTTTTCTCCTGGTTGAATAAATTTGTTTGTGTACATTACAGAAAGGTACCATGGATGTAAGAAATGGGAAAACTAGTGAAGCACAAATCTGTGCACATAGCTATTTCAATGGCTGTCTTATCCCAGCTGACAAAACCAAAGGCATAGTGAGTTCTAAAAAAGATTACGTTGAAAAATATTTTGTGAGCAATGAATGAGTCACTGAGAAAATCTGTGATCTAGAAAGTGGCAAATAATATGGATAGTCCCAGCCTCTTCCTCAAGGTGTTTTCCTTTTTTGTTCTCCTTATCAATTAAGTACTGTGGTTTGGTCCCTGCTTAGAAACCCAGCTGTTCCGGTTGATTGACTTTTTAAAAAAAATTAATTTATTTTAATTTATCAACAATCACTTCTGTAAGCTTTTGATTTTTAAGTTTTTCTCCCCCTCTCTCCCCAAGACAGCTCACAATCTCATAGGCTCTACATATACATTCCTATTAAACCTATTTTCACATTAGTGATGCTGTAAGTAAAAATTAGAAGCAATAGGAGGAACCACAAGAAAGAGAAAACAAAACAAAACAGAAGGGAAAAAATAGCATATGGTATGCTTCAATGTACATTCAAACTCTGTAGTTCTTTCTTTGGATGTGGATAGCGTTTTCCATCATGAGACCTTTGAAGATGTCTTAGATCCTTGCATTGCTGGGAAGGGCTAAGTCTATCAACATTAGTCATCGCAGTGTGACTGTTACTGTGTACAACGTTCTCCTGGTTCTGCTCACTTCACTCAACATCAGTCCATACAAGTTTTTCCAGGTTTTTCTGACGTCTGCCTGCTCATCATTTCTTATAGCACAGTAGTATTCCATTACATTCATATACCACAACTTGTTCAGCCATTCCTCAATTGATGGGCATTCCCTCAATTTTCAATTCTTTGCCACCACAAAAAGAACTGCTATAAATATTTTTGTACAAGTGGGTCCTTTTCCCATTTGTATGATCTCTTGGGATACAGCCCTAGAAGTGCTATTGCTGGGTCAAAGGGTGTGCACATTTTGATAGCCCTTTGGGCATAGTTCCAAATTGCTCTCCAGAATGGTTGGTTGGTTGACTTTCTTGGAATTCTTTTTCCACTTCTCCTTCCCTGCCTGCTTTGACGCCTCTCCCTCCTCACAGAAGGTTAAATGTATCCAGGAGGCATGGACATTAAAGTCATTGCAATTTGTAAGCAAAACAAAATCAAACATGAGAATTTGGATAATTTCCTAAAATCTTACCTCTTCGAAGAGGTTTGTAGTTAAGTATTAAAAGTCCTTTTTTGGGTGGAGGAAGAGGAGAGTGAAGTCTGTCTGGATCTGTAATTTTGTTGATATAAGAGGACTCTTAGTATGGAAAGTCCTACCAATGGAAATTCACCTGGAGCATTGAAAGGTTAATAGAGTTGCCCGGGGTCTCATAGCTAGTGCGACTCAGAGGTAGGACTCCCCTGGCTCTAAGGCCAGCTCTTTACTCCATGTTGTATCTTAGTGATGCTAACAAAAGAAGGATGAAACCAGTTTGGTCATAGTCTTTTATGTACAAAAAGGAGTTAATTTCAAGCTGCTTTCCCATGCTAGTTTTAGACTTCTCTAAATACTATAGGTTCTCTGTGACTTGAAAGGATATTTAAAACCAACCTTGCACTATGGTCAGCACGTATCGACATGTACTTTCCTTATTCTAAGGGTAGTCTCTTACATACTTTCATTTTGCCAAATTCTTCTAGAGCACTTTACAGAACTGGCAGACTCCCCTGTGCACTGCTTTGAAGTTAGGGCTCTTGGCACCTATTGCAGAGATGGAGGACTCTGCTTGACCAAACTCTGAGTACACAATTAACACTGCCCTGCCTTGGGAGGGGCCACGTGCTGTCTTCATGGACCATTTGGCCTACAAGATAGAATCATAATTCAGTGTCATGTACTATAGTGCTCCTGTGGGAGTGTATGGGTCTAGTTGCTTTACCTTGGATTTGGTCCTGAATGTTTTATCTTGTTCCAGGGTGGATTATTATACTTGAGAATGCACTTAATTACAAGCTTTATGTTTCCAACACTCTTATTACAATACCTCCCCTTCACTACACCTAACTTCATCAATGGGAACTGCATGTACAGATAGAGTGCAGTCTATGACGTGTACGTAATAGGTAACCTGTCAAGTACTAAATCCGCTTGGCTTCTGTAATGGCTTTAAGTCATATTTGGACACTTGGGGTTTTTCTGCTATGCTTTGGCCCTTTCAGAAATATCAACTTAATAAGATAACATTGAAGAGGAAGTTAATTTTTCCATGTCTACTATTCAACCCAGTTAGGCAGCATTTAGCATCTTACAGTAAAAGTTTTTTTTTCTTAATGAACTTATGAAAGATTATTCTAAAATAAGCATTTGACTCCATATATCTTAGGACAGGCTTCCCCCCCTATGGAAATGGAAGGCCTTGAGATGCACTTGCTTCATTCCTCCGAAAGGGAATACATGTCTCAAAAGACTTTCCATCATGGTTCTCTTCCTTGTTTTCTCTAAGTGAAAACAACATTTGAGAAACCAAATGCATAACCCAGCAGAATGGGAGTTTAATGGTGGGTTGGTGGATTAGTTTTAAAAGCTGCTTTAGGCTTTGGGTTTGGAGGTATGTTGATGATATGTTTTTGACATAAACTTTGTTTTTTATTATTGCCAAAATTAAATAGTACTGGTGTAATCCTTGCATCTTTTATTTTTAGAAGGCAGTGTGCTTCATCCCTGATTGCGGAACCTGATTGTCAAAATACTATTTCTTTGATTTTTTCCAAATGAGTTTTGTCAACATGTAGTTTTGAAGAATGACACTCATTCACCAAAGGACTATGAAAACTAGTTAACGTTTTCCCAATTTGTAATGTACCCTGAGTTAAAGCTGTAGGGCAATTTTTTTTCTCTGAGGAATCTTTAAAGGGATGTTTAAACAAATCAAAATATGCTTATAGCTTAAAAGAAATGACTTAGTGTGGTAACTTTTAAAGTTTTTTATACACACACACACACATATAATACTGCATACCCACTCTTTGAATCTTTGGTATAAATCTTCTGTCATATAATGCCAAAAACTTTGTTCAGAGCTGTGTGTTGAAACATGTATGCCTGTCCCAGTGTCATAACTAATTATATCTCTTGTATGCTTACTTCTAGTAATTGGAAAGCCGACCTACCGCAGGATACATTTTAGCATTTGGTTGTATCTCGAGGACATGTTACAGAAATCAAGTTTTCCACCATGCAGCAACTTGAAATTGTAAACAGATATTACTTTTTTAAAGACATCATCATCATGTCTGTGTTTTGGAGCAATAGAATACTTTAAAAGAAAAAAAAGAACTAGGGAGCTTTTAAAAGTGCATCTTTGCATTCAGTAACAGTGATGCCCAATATCGAGGTATCATTCTTCAACCATTGCCAAAAGTCTTTGACTTGTGAGAACTCTGCTGTAGATTTGGTCACTTAGTTTCTCTGAATTTTCATGAATTGACAGTAGTTTTGGGGAAAATGCATTAGATAAAGCAGACGTAATTTGGAGGATTTTTTTTTTAAAGAAAAGTCTTCTTTTTAAAGAAAAGTCTCATAGGCTTCTTTCTCAGTTAGGCTAACAGAATGTAATGGGTTGAAGCAAATCCTGTCTTAGTGTTCTTGTGGCTGGGACAGTGAACAATGTCTAATATGCACCAGCATGTATAAAAATATGTGGTCCTTGCCCATGCCTGCTGAAAGAAGACTTCACCAGGCCTCAGTCTTTCAGCTTCATGTAGCCTTGTTGCAATTAAAGTCTTATGACTGGGAGCAGTTAATGCTAGTGATAGATTAGAGTATTGTTAGAATTTTGCCATGCTCCATGGTGATCTAGGTCTCTGTCGAATTATGTGATTCCAGGCAGAATTTGGGCTTACAAATGAGTTCCAGTTGTACATTAACAATGAAAGCTACCATAGAATTTATGGCAATTACAGTTTTTTTTAATATAAGTTCTACTAAAATTACATCATTAGTAAATGGCTCTTTTTGAAGACAAGTTTGACTTTGCTGAATAAAATCCTGAAATAATTATCAGGCTCTTGGATATTAGTAATTATTTAAAAAGGAAAATATTCTGCTATTTTTCTATTTTATTAACTTGTTCATTTCGCTGCTTTGAAGTTTCCTTCCATTCTAATTATCATTAGAGAAAATAAATGTAACTCTTTGGGACTGTGCTCTAAATATAATGGACATAGTAGATTTTTGGGGGGTTAAAAGTAATTGTGTGCCTAAATTAGGTCTATAAATCCTGCATTTTTATTTTTCACCTACTAAATAACCTTAGTATGCAGAGGAATTAGATTTGAATGCTTTATGTGCCATAGATTGTAGGTTTGGCTATTCTGTATGATTCCATTGTTTTCAAAAACTGAACTCTGGTGGATCCTTTCAAATTTGTGTATCATGGCCTGTTACATTTTAAAAATTATATGCTCTGAGTAATTTTATTTTTAAGGCCTTGACAGTAAACTACACGCTTTAAATAATTGCAGTGTCTTGTCAGTTATAGAAACTTGACACTCTCAACAATTTTTTTAGATGTGTTAGTCAAAGTCAATACTGGTGTGCCTTACTTTAAGAAAAAAAAAATACTGACCTTAGAGAACAGATCAGTAGTAGGTGATTGCTGACATTAAGTCTCCTCTGTTACATTTGTGTGTTTGTTTATAACTTGACAGAGGATTACATCTATAAAATTGTAATGTCAGGTAATAGGAACTGTTACATGATTTTAACAATTTCTGCTTTTACATAGCTTTTCAGAACATAAAATAGGTAAAGAGGAATACCTAATTGTAGCTGACTGCTTAGAATGTTGTATTTCAATTCTTAATATTCTAAAATGAATCTGGTTCTTATATTGCATGTGCATATTTTGTACACTTAGCATTTGCAGTATAATGGAAAGAACATTGCCTCTGGGGTCAGAGGACCTAGATTCAAAATCCCACCTCAAATACTTACACTTAACCTCACTGGGTTTCTGTTCCTCCAGCTGTAAAATGGATGGCCTCTGAGGTCCCTTCCAGCTCCAGGATTAAGTCCCATGAACCAATATCATACCATTGGTTTGAATCTTAGGAATAGGAAACATTTTCTTGTATTTTGGTCTTAGGAAAAATTTCAAAATGCAAGCTGATATATACATATGTACATATTAATAGGCAATAATGATGAAGTCAATAATGCTTTTTATTCAGTGATGGTTAGCTGGCTAATGTCAGTCAATGATTATCAAATTAGTAGGTTGCGGAAGTGTTGACATTTTGTGTTCTCAACCTAATGTGTATATATTAAGTGTGTTTGTACTTGTCTTCATTAGGAGCTACTAATATATAAAAAGGATGTTAAAAAAAAGGACACCCCCCCATCCCCCAGCTGTTAACCTTGAAGAGGAGTGTAAACACAAACAATAGGTACCAGTTTTCCAGGCAAAAGAAGTATTTTCATATGCTAGCAATACTGTTGAAGACAGCAACCCTCAATTAAATAAATAAACCATTAGGTTGAGAGAAGTATCAACTTAAGGCCTCCCCCTCCCCCCCTCCTTTTGTTAATCCTTAATGGCCTAGTTGATAGATATTGGCCAGTGTATGTACATGGGCATATTTTTTAGTGAGTTCACTTAGAGATTTAACCAGATGCATGTAATCACAAGTCATGTGTAACTTGACAGTCATTTTTCTTTTTTTTTTTTTGTCAAAAAACAGTACTAATGTGACTTGTTGTAAGTATTTTGCTGGTCCATCTATGTGCTATCCCAGGAGCAAAAAGAGTAACAGTCTGTGTACATGTAAAGTATTCTTGGGAACCCTGAATGTATAATGATTGAAGTGCAATGATTGTATCAAGTAAGAGTTATTGTATTCTTTTCCAAAGTGAACATTCCTTGCCAACTCCAAAAGAGGTTTAAGTTACAGTGGTATTTACAAATATAGTTTGAAGGTATTATCAGTGTATATATAGTTTAAGTTTAGTTGTGAAGGCATACTGTGCTGCGTAGTAGAAGAAAATGTATATTTTAAATGACTTTAGCAGTATAAACGTTTATTTTTATTTTCGCCACCAACTCCTAAGCAGATATTTTGATTGAATCATTATCTCTTAAAAATTGTACCATAGGATAAGATCATAACTCTAGAGCCCGAAGGGCTTCAGAGGTCATTTAATTCAACTGCCTCATTTTATAAAATGAGTAAACTGAGGTCCAAAGAGATTAAGGGACTTATTCCAAGGTCACATAGGTAATAAGCATCAGAAGATCTCTGACTTTGCCTATTTGCTTCTTATATACTTTTTAAAAAAAACTGGTGTTTTATTTTTTCCAATTACATGTAAAGACGGTTTTCAACATTCATTTTTTTAAATTAAATTTTTTTAGTTTTCAACATTCACTTTTATAACAACATTCACTTTTAGTTCCAATTTTTTCTTTTCCCTTCATCTCTTCCTCCTCTCCCCTCTCCCCAAGACGACAAGCCATCTGATATAGGCTATACATGTACAATCATATTAAACATATTTCTACATTAATCATGTTGTGAAGGAAGAAACAGAACAAAAGGGAAAGCCAGAAAAAAACCCCCAAAAGTGAAAATGATATGCTTCAATCTGCATTCAGACTCCATAGTTCTTTCTCTGGAGGTGGATAGAATTTCCATCATGAGTCTTTTGGGATTGTCTTGAATCATTGTGTTGCTGAAGAGAGCTAAGTCAATCATAGTTGATCATTGCACAGTGTTACTGTGTACAGTGTCCTCCTGGTTCTGCTGATTTCACTCAGCATCAGTCCATACAAGTCCTTCCAGGTATTTCTGAAATCCATCTGCTTGTCATTTCATACAGCACAGTAGTATTCCATTATATTCATTTATCACAACTTGTTCAGCCATTCCCCAATTATGGGCATTCCCTTAATTTCCAATTCTTTACCACCACAAAAAGAGCTGCTATAAATATTTTTGTATATGTAGCCCTTTTCCCTTTTTAATGATCTCTTTGGGATACAGACCCAGTAGTGGTATTGCTGGATCAAAGGGTGTGCAGAGTTTGATTGACCTTTGGTCATAGTTCCTATTTGCTCCCCAGAATGGCTGGATCATTTCACAACTTCACCAACAATTCATTAGTGTCCCAATTTTCCCACATCTCCAGAATTTATCATTTAACTTTTCTGTCATATAAGCTAATCTGATGTATGTGAGGTTGTACATAAGAATTGTTTTAATTTGCATTTCTCTAATCGATAGTGATTTAGAGCATTTTTTCACATGACTAGCTAACTTTAATTTTGTCATCTGAAAACTTCCTATTCATATCTTTTAACCATTTATCATTTGAGATGCTAGTTAATATACTTTTTAAGTACTGTGTGTTTAGTCACTTTTTAAGGATTCTCAAACTCAATGTTGCCATTTGGACACATACTCATATTTTAGTAGTAGCCCAGGGGATAACCATTGTTATTTTAAGTGATATATATTCAGCATGGATTAGACTAATTTATACAGAGGGACTTGATAGATAGTACTTGCCTAGATAGCTATATACTGACAAAGAATGACAAGTTTAATGTCAATTGGTTGCCAGCTGTATGGTTCTAGATGATTCTGAAGATTTTGTTGAATTTGTTGAGTAACAATAAAATGGAGTGTCCCAAAATACTTTCTAGAACAGTATTCCCAGGTGTGTTCCTTGAACCCCTGGCATTCTATGCAATGTGAATTGGAATTCCATGGGAAAATATTAATGCTCATGATACTTTTCTTTCTAAGACATTAAATATTAATTTTTCAAAAGTACTTATTACATGTCATAGTTTTTATATGAATATAGGCTTAATTTCCTCTATCTTTCTCCACCTTGCTCCTAAGAGGATTCTTGTAGATTTCCTCTCTATTGCTCGACTTTACCCCTCCAGGTCCCAAGTATTCATGAGTTCCAGCAATATATTTCAAGCCAAAAACTATTCCATGGCCAAATAAATTTGCTAAGTACTGTCTGAGAGAAACTTTATTATTTTCAGGATCATTTCAAAACATTTCATTCCTTGGCATTTAAGGAAAAGATAATTTAGTTCTATGATCTAGTCTAAAATATATCCTACCTTGTTGCCATTCTTCTGGAACCTTTTTTGGCAAAGTACTTGTCCCTCTTTCCTATTGTCTCATTTGTTCTCTCGAGGTATACAGGGGCAGTTTTTTAAATAAAGCTGATGCAGAGACATGAAGTAACTTACCCAAGGTCACAGCGTGGCTTAGTTGTGGAGCTGGGAATTAAACCAAAAAAGTAACATCTGATTAAAGGGTGGTCATTGTCCACAAGTCATGCTTTTGTGAAGTAGCTGAAAAGCTTTATGGTGTTTTAAAAATATCGAATACAAGACAATTGTTCTGTTCTAAGAATAAATGACTGTATTGTAACTTTTCTCTAGTCAGCAGTCTTGGGCTGGGTCTAGATAGTGTATCTGGATCCAATGTTATAGGAAAGTTCCATTGGTCTGATACACAGAACTTACCCTCTAGGGCTCCACGTATGATAGGGAAGTATCATATTGTCCTGATTTTGAGTTGTACTTAGGAGCCATTGAATCCAATAGATTTTCCTCTCTATCCTACAGCCAGTCAGCTAAACTATATATATCCTTGGTGGGAGAGATGAGCTTATACATGAGAAACACTGACTTGGATGTTATTTATGTCTATGACATCAGTTTGGTAAATAGATGTGAACATTGTAACATTTTACAGTTGTGACATCAGATAAAGAGCAAATTTGTAGGTTGAATACTTCTGAGCAGAAGCAAAAAGAAAGTTGTAGGATGAACTTTTGAGTCAATATTAGGATGGCTGCAGGGCAAAATGCCAGGTCAACTATGTGCATTCATTTCCCCAACGTCAGTAGCTGTATAGAAATATAAAGATGATGATTTCTTTTTATTTCTTTATGCCAGGGACTATATGTTCCCTAAGCACATAGGCAAAAAGAGGAGCAGAAGTGACAGGCATATTAGGGAGAGGGGAATGATAATGGAAAGTATCAAATGAAATCTACAAAGAGTGAAAAGAGAGATGCTCTATATAGGCAATGTGGTAGAGTGGAAAGAGTTCTGGATTAAGAGTCAGGACACCTGAATTCTAGTCTCAGGTCTGCCACTAATTAGCTGTGTGACTTTGGGGAAATTAGTTCATTTACTTCAACCTCACTTTCCGTAACTAGAAAATAAAAACTTTAGACTATATTATAGGCCTGTAGAATTTAGAGTGAGAAAAGACCTTAGAGATCAGCTATTATTATCCAGTTTCTTATTTTATAATGAGGAAGTTGAGACCCGGTGAGGGCCATGAACTTGTCCATGATCACAGAAGTAATAAGTAAGATAGCCATGATTTGAATCCAGGTTTTGACTCTTGATGCTTTGCTCTATAGTTTTTATGCACCCTAATCAAAAGAAGGAACCTGTAATTAAAGCTTTACTTTCTCCTTTTTACGCTAAGGACTGCGTATTTATTGGGTAGCATTCTCTGATCAATTTCTGTTATTTATTTTTTTGACAGCATGTTTTTTCATCTCTCTGGGACTGATGCTTTGTCTCTGCAGTCCAGTTACATTTCTGGAAGTCTATTTTGCTTCTAGGTACTCTGTGGGAAGGAGTAGTGTTTGTACAGATTCTATTCCATGTATTGGCCCAGCATATTTCACATAAACTTAGTCAAGACTTTTGTCTGACTGTGGGTCAGTGAAATGAACTAAATGATAATGGTGTCCCTCTAGAATCGTTAAGCACTGAATGAAATAAAAAATGATGAGTGTGTGCCAGTCATGCTTAATGTGTTTCCTATACTAACTCTACTAAAAAGCTAAGCCATTTGATGTAAATTACATTTTTTCCAGCATTTTGGGGACTTTTGTTTATACAAAAAAAAAAGAGAGAGAAGAGAGATTATCGGCCTAAATTTTGTCATCCTTGCTTCACAATAAGGTAAAACTAAGAATTGGAAATAAATTGGTTTGTGAGAGATATTTGCAGTTCAGACAGATTGCTTTTGGACATACAGTGCACACTAAGTATCCTGAAGTTTACAGTTCCACTTGAGAAGAAAGTAAATTGACAAAGATGAAAAAAAGGGGACAAGTTAATATTAGAGGAATTGTAGAAAGATAGTCACACTGATATACTATGAACTGGTCTATCCGCTCTGGAAAGCGATCTGGAATTTGATTTTTAAAAAATGTAACTAAATTAACCATACCCTTTGCTCTAGAGATCCCACTTCTAAGCATATAACCCAGTGAAGTAAAGGAAAAAAAATGTCCACACCGAAATATTCATGCAGAGCACTTTTTGTGGCAGCAAAGAATTGGAAACTAAGTAGATGCTGGTTGATTCGAGAATGGCTAAATAAATTGTGGTACATGCATATCATGTTATTGCACTAGAAGAAATGAATATGAAGAACTCAAGTAAGAAAATATCTTTGAACTTACAAAGTCTTTTTGAAGAATGTGTTTGAGTCTCTTCCAGTGTATTTGGAATGATCTATGATTGGGAAAAAGCTGGTTTGCTCTGTTAGATCCTTTCTACATTTGAAAGAGCTTAAAATATCGCGACCATATTGTTATCATTTTTTTTTGTTAATTCCTGAGAAAATGGGGTTGGAAGGAATGTTTTCTTCATAACAACCTTAGGAAGTAGGTAGTGCAAGTATTAACTCTCATCTAACAGATGAGAGAGCTGAATTCTGGGTAGATTAAGTTATTTACTTAGGATCTTACAATTAGAAAATGTCAAAGCTGGAACTCAAAACCAACCTAGATGAAGATTCAGGGTCTTTACTCACTCTAGTATCCTCTGGTTTTAAGAGTAATTAAACAAGAGTTGGCTTTCCATCATGAAACTTATATTTGTTATCTTTTGGAAATATCTTGGCTTTAATGTGCTTAGCTTTTACAAAGAAATGAATATTATATGAGGAAAGCAGTACTAACTTGTGGTTTTCATTTTTCCTACAGGGAAAGAATTTCCCAAACTTTTGGTTTCTTGGGGTGGCCATACATGTTTATGTGTATAAACATATGTGTATATATATGGGGTGTCCCCAAAAGACTTAGTGCAGTATGAAACTAGTAAAACTTTAATATTAAATATGATTGAATATTATAATATTGAACACCATTAAGTCAATATCAAAATAAATGTTATGTTGTATTATATTATTAAGGTACAATATATTATATGTTACACACAATATATTGATAATATATTATGACATATGATATATATGATATATTATGATGTTTAATATTATAATAGTCAACCATATTTAATATTAAAGCTTTAATAGTTTAACACTGCACTTTAAGCCAGGACCAAATTGTTTTCTACAGAGCACTGACCAGTGATATAATTTTAGTTTAATAACACTGTACTTTAAGCTTTAATATCTAAATATTATGCTAAGACTTTTAGGATACCATAAATGTCTGTCTCTGTGTGTATATATGTACATAGATGCATGCTGGTTTATAGAAACATGTTTTGTAAGTACTAATGGCCTTATCTGTATTAGAGTGAAGGAACAACTCTGGAGGCATAATGAATAATAAACTCATGTAAGATGAAGCCTTTCTTTAATTTCTAATAATGCTTATAGTTAATTAGGATAGAAGTAAACTTCTAACACTTGGAGTAATTATATTTTTAGTCCTTTGTAGATGTGGAAAGGACCATGATGTGTCTTAGTCACACTTGGCACTTTTGTATAGTTTGATTTGTATTTGCTTTCTGTGTTTTAATAAGGGGTCATGGAATTTAGATAGGAAATTACAGGTGCCCCTTAATATGATCAAGAATAATAAATAGTGGTCTTGACTCTCTATGTAAAAAGATATTTTGAAAAATATTGAAGTGATTAATGATGATCATTGCATAATGCAAAATTTCATATTCTTGAAGTATCTTTTGTGTGTAATAGTTATTTAACAAGTGAGTAATAATTATTTAACTTAATATGTAATGTGTCAATTCTTAGCTCCAAAGTCAAGACATAGAAGTAGACTCTTAAAAGTATTATTTTGTTGCCTTAGGAAAAAAATTTATTCTTAGAGTCCATTGCTATGTTATTCCAGGCAAAAAAATTCTATGATTTGAATAGATGTTTTGGCATAGCCAAAATATGAGAAGAAATTTCGGTCCAGATATAGAAGTGAAAGAGTTTTTTGATATATGTTAATGTAAATGATTCATTCTTATTAGAAATACTCTTCATAGTCATACCATTTCTTAGTCCAAATAAAAAGTCATGGTACATTCTTCCACTTATGAGAGGGAGATTTTAATTTCCATCAACTCATCTTAATTGTTCTTTTTTTTTCCTTTTATGACTGCTTTCAAGTCCAATCACAGTGTATTTCTTCCTTATTACTTGCAGATTCTGGACTTTTCTCCTTCTTGTGATAAACTCTTCCACTGATTACAGCAGATAAACATGTTATTGTGACTTTAGGTCCAGATGGCCTTTCTGATTAAAGATACTCTCAGTAGATGGGTATATTGTGATGGCTCCAGAAGTCAGCAGCTGTTTCCAGGTTTGGGAATTTTGTGGGTACAATGTCTAAGGCTAGAGGATGATATATGGCTTCAACGTATGGAAAGTGCTCTTGCATAGTATTCCTTACGTTCTCCTCAGCCTTTTTATAGACCACTAATATTCCCAAGGACATAATCACATTTGTTCCATCCATACATTTATGTAGGTAACCTTTCATGGTAGTTTAAGTGGTGATTTGGGCATAGGACATGGCCAGTTTGATCTGAGCAAGGAGTTCTTTCTCAGAAGACTGAATATTAACTGATATGTAGATCACATAACCAAAATCACTCACCCAGCTCAGAGATGTACATTAAATCCAGTCATCAACTTGGATTGAATTGTAGGTGAGAAGCCATGAAAGCATTGAATCATTTTCTATTTGTTGGTGGTATGTTAATTTTTTTCTTTTCAGAATGTGCCCACAATTGATTCCATAGAGAATATTGCAGAAGACCCATTAGATGGATGATGACAGACACCATTGTGGGATTTGATTATATGTGCTTGTCATTTTGAAGGATATTTTGCCCAACAGTTTCTGAATTAATTGCGCTGCTTGAGATTGGGGACTTCTGTTTCTCTAGAAGCTGCAGGGAGTTTGATAATCATAAAGTTTATGAATATAATGCCAGTAGTTAGTGGGTGGTATAGCTTCCTTCACTCAGTCTTCATTGTTGTTTTTGTGCTTTTAGGCAGATTTTAAGGGTTTTTTATACCCGGTCCCCATACAATCTGGAAACTGAAGTGAGTCACCAGTAATTGGCACTCCATCCTTCAAATTGGGCTGGGAGAGTGAGCCAAGACTAAATTGTTTTCTACAGGGCATTGACCAGTGATATAATTTTACTTTAATAAAATTAGTTGGCAAAGCTTTGAGAGTAGTTCTGGTGACAGAGTCTTTGCCATCAGCCTAGTTAAATATAAAAAGGGCTTCTCCTGAGCAGATTAGTGATGGGCTCTTGGCCTTGTGACCTGGGAAGCAAATGGAGATAAAATGGCCATTGATCCTGTGAAGGCACCTTTTAGTTCTCCCACAATAGTGGTGTAGTGATGCAAACAGACTCAGTGTAAAGAATTGTACGGTTTTTAGATAGTCGACAAACAAAATAAAATTACTTGCCTTCTTGGTAGAAGAGTTAAGGTTCTATTTTCTTCTCTCTTCCCCCTCTTCCCATCCCACCCAAATAACTGAGGAAAACAAGTCATTTAGTCTTAGTATCTGACTTCTTACTTTATTTTTCTTATTTTTAATTTTCTTATTAATTTCTCTTTTAAATTCTTATTTTTATAAGAAATGTGAGATGCACAAATTTAGAGGCATCTCTACTCCAACGTTCATATTGACTATTTGTGCCTGACCTGTGGTAGAACCTTCTGAACATGCTGTACATTAACCTTAACATGGTCTTCTTTGAGCATGAAGGACAACAACCAAAAAACCAACCATTTAAAAAAGGTTTTTAGATTTTCAGTGATGCATAAAGTGACTTCTTTAATACCATTCAGTTGAGTTTTGTTATTGCCACTTAAAAGCTATATGAGCTTAGCAAATCAGTTTTCCTTAATCTTTAAATAAGAGTATGATTGTACGACTAGTAAATGTCAGAAATGGGACTTGAATGCAGATCTCTCCTAATTCAAGTCCAACAATCTTATCTACAAAACTGTGCTCTTTCTCTGATAATGTTTATACTGCTTCCTTTATAGGGCTATTTTGAGTACCAAGTGAAATGTATGTGAAAGCATTTTGTAACTATAAACTCTTATGTAAAAATATAGTATTATCATGGCTCGTTAAGGAAAATTAGAGTTCAGGTACAAAGTTAATGAATTTAGTAATAAAAAGGGAGAAAGTTAAATTGTAATCTCCAGATTACATAATCATGGGATTTAAAATAAAAGAGCTAGGAAAAATCTTAAAACCTGAGGTAGAGTCTATTTCTTAAATTCAAGACCAAATTACTGTTTATGACCTGAATTAATCTATGGACCACCTCTGTTTTCAGAATTGACTCATTGATGGTCAACTTAATTTGCATTCATTTGACTGCCGTACCATAATCACTGATCATATCTCAAGTAAAGTGACCTATACGCTTTGACCAAATCAGGACAAATTATTTTTGAAAGCTTGACTTTTCCCCATGCTTCAGATGTCCACAGGCTTAGACCCCAGAGAAAAGGAAAGGAAATTACAGAGATGAGGACTCAATGCCTGTAGTCACCCAGAGTTCTAATCTGGCAATCATTAGCAGGGGCACCTTGCTTCAAGGGCTTAGAAAGAGAGAGGCAATTTCTCAGACAGCCAGAACCCAATCCATGTAGGGTTTTAGAGATTAAACTCACCACCCTGAATTGCACCCAGATGAGAGTAATTACACAGTTCAGCCTGCTGAGCACAGAGGTGAAATATACTCCCTACAGCCAGAATTGTTTAACTAGATTCACTACATTTTACATTTAGCTGTAGGTTTTACATGGTTTTTGGTGGTTATCCCATCTATAATTAAGTGTTCTTTGTGGCAAGAACTAGCAAAAATGAAGTGAATACAAAGCCTCAAACTACCTCCCCTCTCCTCTCCTTCCTCCCCCCTTCTTTTTTTTAATCTGGAGATGATGTGCCTCACCTGACCAGCCATCCTTGGTTGTGCTAATCCATTCACATTCTTTGACTTGGTTTGCCCTTGGAAACAACAGAATGTAACCTGTAATGTAGAATAGAGTCAATATAACTGGCCCATATGGGAATCCAACCATTGCCCTTGCCGTAATCAGCTCAGTAGTCTAACCAATTGACCTAACCAGCCACACATGCTACAAAGATATATTAAATAATATGTAGAATAATAACTTTCTATTTAAAAAACCTAGACTACTAAGTGAGGAATGAGAGTGGGACATATTCACTCCCTGCTCCTCCCCTGGCTTTATTACAGATGACTCTTTTGCTAACTATCATAGGAAAAGAGGGTAAAATAGTAATAGTTGTTAGAAGCCTACAGTCAATCCTCTTTAGTCTCAGATTCTGTATTTGTGAATTCACCAACTTGGTAAAATTTGTAACCCCCAAATCAATACTCTTGGCACTTTTACTGTCAACATTTCATGGGCTTTTGCAGAGAGGCCCTGATGTTGCCTTTTTGTTTCAGCTCTCATACTGTAAACAAGTGTCCTTTTTGCAGTCTATTTAGTGTCACAGTTTTTGCGTTTTTGCGTGGTTTTTTTTGGTTGTTGTTGGTGATTTAAAATGGCCCTCAAGCATAGTGCTGAAGTGTTGTCTAGTGTTCATAAGTGCAAGAAGGCAGCTTCATTCAGGAATAAGCTCTAGTGCTGCTGGCCCTGAGTACTAATGAATCAGCAATGTGGTACATCCAAAAAAGGAAACAGAAATTCACATAAAATTAATTAGTTGTAAGGAATATATATTAAATGAGGTGTCTTTAAACAGAAACACCCATACAACAAGGTTATATATTGATTAGTTGACGAAAATGTTGTGACCCTCTAGAGGTTCAGAGGAACCTAACTCTGTATTTCCCTCAGGAGCAGCAGTTCAGTATTTGCTAATTCTGTGTTTTTGGTGACTTTGTAGAACTTGACAAGAATTGGCTATATATCTGTTTTGAAAGTTATTATCAGGTCACTTTTGCAATTTGACCTGCATCCACAACTTTTCATAATTGGCCAGTTCATTAGATTTGTTCTGATCAATAATTATAAATATTTAAAAATATCCATAGAATCAAAGGATTCTAGATCTGGAAGAGTCTTCAGAGACTAATCCCTTTATCATTTACAACTCCTCTCTCCCCCACCCTGCTTCTAAACACAGACACAGAATTAGTGACTGAGCCAAGATTAAGAATTCAGGTCTTGTCATTCCCAGTCCTATATTCTTTTCCATGTACTATTGCTGTATTTCTTTTTTTTTTTTTTTTAGTTTTATCTTTCATCTAGGTTTCAGTTAAACATGTTCCCTTTAGACCTAGAGACATGCTAAGTGTTGGAATTTATGACAAAATTCTATTATTACCTATAACTTGGTCTGAATGAGTTGGTTCTGAATTTTTGGATTGGAGAAGTATTCTGTTCCATGAACAAATAGTAATGATTCTTTAGGACAAGCATCTACATCACTAGCAATTCCAAGTCTGTCACAGAGTTCAATGATGAGCATGTCTTTTTCACATTTTCTTGGGGTGATTTTTGTTTTATCTTTTGAACTATTCCTTGAACATCTTGTTAATTCCCATGGCATCAACTACCAACTTCATATGACTGAATCCTAAACTTCTAACTCTACCTCTGACCTATCTCCTTAACTCTACATCTGACCTACATCTTTCTACAGGGCAGTGGCATACCTGGATGCCACCAGCATATATCTCTTCTACCCCTGCTGCCCTCTCTCCCCCCAACAAACTCAACATGTTTAAAATGGAGCTTATTATTTCTTCCTTTTTATTTTTCTTTATGCTGACTTAAGTATTTCTTTCAATGGTGTCATTATCCCCACAGTCTCACACATTAAAAACTTTTGTGTTGTTTTTGATTGTTCTCTCTCCACTACTTATAACTAATGCATCGTGAAGTCTTAATAATTCTCCCTCTGCAGTATCATTACTCCCAATTCTTACTACCATCAGTTTAGTACAGGCCATCATTAAAAAGGGCCTGTATTGTAATGGCCTCTTAGAAAGTCCATCTTCTTCTACTTTTCCCCTCCAATTTATTCTTCCTACATTTGCCAGGCTTATTTTCCTTATAGATACTGATGTCATTCTTCTGTTCAGAATTCTTCAAGGGCTCCTATAGTCTCTAGCAAATAAATTGTTTAGCTTTACTTAAGGCCCCCCACGATGTGGTCATGTCCTCTTTTTCATATTACTTGCCTCCATATACTCTATGCCCCAGTCAAACCAGACTGCTTGCCATTTATCATATCTCTCCTACACTACTTTTGTTCCTAAGGAACTATACTCAGAGTACTCAGACTTTCTCTTCCATTCCATTGAACTTTTACACTATCTTTATAGCTCATCCTAACTATTACATTGTACTGGAAGCCTTCCGTGAGTCTGGGAGTCAGTAATCACCGTCCTTCCCTATTTATGCCCCTCTCCTGTGCCTTGTCTAATATAGCACTTTATACTTCTCAGAGCACTTATCATGTATTAGTTTATATTACAGTTACTTATGTATGTGGTAATATCCACTTAGTAGCCAGTAAATTCCATGAGGTAAGGGATCATGTTTTGCTTAACCTTTGTGTATTGCCTAGCACCTAGCAAAGTGTTTTGCATACACAAAAAAAGGTGTCTAATAAACGTTCATCTAATTGAATAAATGATCAGATATTAAATAGGATAAATACAATACTTTCAACAGAGCAGGATCTGCTCTGAAGATGAACTAATCACAAAAGAGCCTAAAAATCCTCACTTTGATCTGACCTCCTAGGTTGTTTACTATTAGTATTCTACTTCCCTGCCCCATCTTGTGGTTATTCATCATTCCTTTAACCCTTGATAGTATGTCACATGTAGATAATGATGATGACGTAAGTGTGGTTTAATGGAAAGAATTTAGGACTTAGGAGTATTAATTCTAGATCTAGGTTTGACTACTGGCTCTGACACTTAATAGTTGCATGATTGTGGGCAAATCATTTAAACTTGCTGTTGAAACTTTCTGTTATAGATGTTTCCTCATCTATAAATTAAGTATATTAATACTTGCAATGCCCAATTCATACCATTATTTTGAGGGAGATGCTCCATAAAGGATAACATACAGTGGAAATGTGGGTTACCATTATTATGGTTTAGGTTTTTAAAACAAAAAAGAACCTTTTGAACTTTTAAATTTTATTTTAAAATAGTGGGATCATTTGTCTCTTTTCATAATGTACCTAACAATGTAATTGGTTTTCCATTAGAAACTTTTTTTTTAGTTTAATGATAGATGGAATTCGTTGTAGTGATCAGTTCTTTTAATCTAATGATCTGAGACATCCTTTGCTTTCCTTCTTTCATTATGTATCATTTGAGGATTTTGAGTTCAGGTTGTGTTCTCAGTAATACTTGAAGTTTTTTTTTCTTCTAATTGACTCAAGGTAGCAACATACAAATAAAACCTACAGTGTCTGTGTAATACAAAAACATCTTCAGCCAGTAGGTGGGGTATAATTAGTAGAGTATTGGACTCTTGTTTTGTTCATTCCACAAACATTTATGAATCTCATATTGTGTGCAGAGTCCTGTTCTAAGTGTTTTAGAAACAAAGTTTAGACAAGAGGCCATTTCTTGCCCTCAGTTCATAATCTAACTGGGGACTAAGACACAATAATAACACTCAAATATAATATCACATGATAAAGGCACTGGGACTAACGAGTCTGGACCTGCCTACAGTTTCATTAGTGTTAAGAACTGGGGAAATTCCCTCTACCAGAGCATCAACTGTTCTGTAGTTTATAGTATTGGAGAGTTGTTTGGGGGCACTAAGATATTAAATGATTTACTCAGGGTAATGTGGATTGTTTTTGTCAGAGGTAACTAACCCATGTCCTGCTGAGCCCAAGTCTGTTTCCCTATTCATTAAGCCATGCTATGTCTTGATACATGCATTTGAGAAGTATAAACAAAGTGCTGTGGGAACTATAAACTTTATAGGTTCTTTAGGTGTTCCCTTTGTTTTTTTCACTTTAATGCTAGTTAAAAGTGATTTCCATTTTGTCCTATTCACCAGTATTCCCTCCCTTGTAATAAAAAAAATCCAAAGAAACTTTGAGTCACTGCTCATTGAGCCACACAAGTTTGATGGCTGTTGAGATGGCCATTGGCCACAGTTTGTTCCTAGAATGAGAGTAGGAGGGGACACAAAGACACAGAGAGAACATATAAAACGGGGAATGTGTTGGGATCTGGGCTGCTGTATGGCACTAGCAACAGTGAAGTTATTGGCCTGATGAGCTGTAAGGTCTCAAACTTAATTTATTTTGACACGGTACTTACAGGAGCTACCAAATCAGTTAACTCAGATGCTATGGAACTCTTGAAGGTTACACTGTATATATTTTGTATGTATATAATTTTGTACATTTTGTTACCCTCCCACTTCCCATCTGAATGTTGGCTTCCTGAGAGCAGGGACTACTGTATTTTTGCCTCTGTATCCCAAGTGTTTGGCATTAACTCCAAGGTTTATTCAGCTACTACTACATGAAGTCTTTGAAAACTCTTAACTGAAAAGACAGCTCTCTTGACAAATTACTTACCTTGTCTTAAATCAGCTTTCTCTTAAGAAAAAGTTAATCATATGTTTAATGTGGCAAATTGATAAAAGGTACCTGCTATGAATGAACTAGAGTATCTAGGTCCTTTGGTTGTATGCTGTCTCCTTATTTAATTTCTCTTTACTTCAAGAACCAATATTAGGGTGATTGAAGATGATCCATCTTTTAGACACTTAGCTTCTCATTCTGATAATATGAAAGCATATAATCTTTATAAGTCCTCTTTGAATGTTGTTGTTTTGAAGGGCTCTTAGCCCTGTTTGATGCTTTCAATTCCTTTGGGCTCCCTTAGGTTGGAATAATAAAGGATGATCTGCAAATAACTAGAAATATCCAAATTATTTCTTTCTTGGGGTTGCCAACAAATCTTTGAAGTTGGACCTTTGCAAATGATTATTTTGGGATGTCTGACTTGTCAAGAAGTACTGTTTCTGTTACAAGGAAATAACATTTTTCATGTAGAGGATGAAAAATTTTCCACCACCATGAATGTGTTATTGGCTTCATTCAGCTGCCTGCCATGGAGTCCAATTTCTAGAATGCAGTAGCATTGCCATTCCTTTCTGCTGTTCTTTTAGCTCTTTCTTCACATTCTGAATCCTGTGGCCGCCAAGCATCCATCCTTGGGGTATTACTCTGCCAGCTTAAACGTGTGAATTACAGGCTAGAGAGGGAGTTGAAGATTTGTTCCATTTTCTGCTCCCAAATAATACTTTCTCATGGGCTTTTACTTTTCTTTTTCCATTTTGGTGATCAACTTCTCTTTCAGATCCTGAGTCATCAAATGGATTATTCCAAAAGGAGGGAAATATAGTTAAATACTTAGAAATGGTAGACATTCATCAGTTGGCAGTCACTGTGAGTGGAAGGAACCACATGACTTCTGCCTTCCTCCATCCTAGTTAATTATGACTTTATTGGTTTCAGTGCACATTTTAATTCTTAAGCAATTTAAAATGTGACTGCATCTCACAGAGATAATTATCTGTAATTGTACTTTTGTTCATTGTCTGCAATGGAGAAATTCCTAGAAATTTGGGTGGAATGTGATTGTGTGAGTCTTTTGATGCTGTGTTAGAAATATGTTTCTTGAAAAGTTTGCCATAGATGCCGAAAAACTTAATGGGTTGTGTTTTTACAGATGTTAGCATTTATGTACAGTTTAAATAGTGATTAGTATTACAGGTATTCGCTAAAACTAAAACTCACATTTTAAATACTATGAGGAGTTACAAGAATTAAAATATGGTAGATTAATGTCAAAAATAGGAGGCTTATATAGCCTAGAATAGTTAAAGTGATGCCAGGGATTTTGTTAGGGAGATAGTTTTCGCAATGGGAGAAGGACTGATTCTGTTGTAAAATATAATTTAAGAATAGATGCATTTTTTACTTTATGAATATGTGACTCCTCAAACCCTTATACTTCACAGTTTTTGATAACGTGTTTTAGAACTGATTTGTACATTTGCTTATTTGGTTCTAAAATCAAGAGCTAGGCCTCTGTCTAGGTTTGTAGCTTTCTTTATAAAAAAAACACCTTTAGGAATGAGAATCAGGGAGAGAATATGTTTTTGCTTGCATTTTGGTTTCCATTCATAGCTATTTGTTTCACTAGGAAAAATCAGATTTCGTATTCTAGAGAAATAATTTTAAAATATGCCAGGGGAGAAAAATCTACTAAAATGCTTAACTACTACACCTTCTTTTTTAAAGAAAAGAAACGATGACCTTTTCAGATCAAGGATGTAGTTGTTCAGCCACCTAATAAACATATTGCTTTATGGCATTCAGAGCAAAAACACAAAACTGTTCTTTGGAGAGGGAAGGGAAGGGACGTAGGGAAGAGCCCCTCCCTTAGCTATAAGAATGCTTTAGAAATATATTGACATGGAAACTTCAGACAGCAAACATTATGAATCCTTTTCCCTTATTTTTATCCCTGCTTGTCTCAAAGTTCATATTTCATTTTGCTCCCAAAATCTCACAAGTCTGTGCCAGATGGGAATTCACAGAGGCTGCAGCAGGCCTACAGAGGCCACTCAGAGGAGGGACAGACATAAAACAATTGGGCCCAGTCCTCAAGCCGCCGGGCTGCACCCGTCCTCAGGGTGACTCCTTGCTGGCCCCCCACACCATTCCCTTGCCTCCTGTCTTTCTTCTAACTTAGCTGATCTCCCCCCTCTCCCCCTCACCGTCCATCACCCCTTCCCACATTTGCCTCCCCCACCCCCCCAATCCCAATTCTCTGGAGTCAGCTGTGAGGCCATCCAGTCATACGTTGTCCATCAGATGTGTTTACTTTCTTCATGACAGCCGACACATCTGGAGCACATACTCAGGTTATTTCAGTGCCACTAGACACATTCCACGAGATCATTTCAGCGGTTGTTATGGCGATCTTCTTCCCTCCAGTGATTTTCAAGTTGCATGACAGAAATAGCTTGAGCTAACCGGGGGGACAAAAGTCAACGGGATCAGGAGGGGCTTCTTTCACAGAATGAACTAATTAGTGACCCTGCTTTCTTCACAGGGCAATGAGCATATGGTTTAATAAAGTGAGTCTATGACATTTTTTTCTCTCTCTCTGTAGGCAAAGCTGTCACTGGCTGAAAACTTTCCTGTTTTTACTGGTGGGACCATAGTCTGCTGTCTTTCAACAGAGTTTACTTCACAAGTAGAAAATGTTTGCTCCTGAGAGTTTAGCTTCAGAACTTTTCTTGGCTTCAGTCTACTTAAGGGTAGCAGGTCCTTCAGTTTAAAGAGACAGCATTCATTCCGCATGAACTTTGTTAGGGGGAATTTAAATTTACTCAGAACTAAGCATTTTACAGTTATGGTTTTTGTGAGTAGTTCTGAATATGTTTTATGGAGGTGAAGCAAATATGTTTGTTATAAATTGCGGATTTCTATACACGAGTTGAAGTTTTCATACAGACACATGGATTTGAAATCTGCAATTTATAACAAACATACTTGCCTTATATATAAATTACAGATTTTATATAATATGTATGTATTATATATATGGAATTGGCAATTTATAACACACGTATACTTGCCACATATGTAAAAATGGCAGATTATATGTATATGTGCATGTGTATATATGAAATATATAATTTATAACAACTTACATTTGCCATATATAATTTGCAGATTACATATTATATACATGTGCATATGTGTATGAAGGCTGCAGTTTCAAACAAACTCATACTTGTTACACACACATATATAAAAACTGCAGACTGCTTGTATATGTATATGTATGTATAGGAAATCTGCAATTTTAAACAAGCTTAAGCTTGCCGTGTGTGTGTGTGTGTGTGTGTGTGTGTGTGTGTGTGTGTGTGTGTGTGTGTGTGTGTGTGTGAGAGAGAAGGGCAGCAAGGTGGCCCAGTGGATAAAGTCCCTGACGTAGAGTCAGGAAGACCTGAGTTCAAATACAGCTTTAGACACTAGCTTTGTGACCCTGGCAAGTTACTTAATTCTGTTTGCCACAGTTTCTTCATCTGTAAAGTGAGCTAGAGAAGGAAATGGCAAACTACTCCAGTATCTTTGCCAAGAAAACTCCAATGGGGTGACAGAGTTGGACATGACTAAAAATGACTAAACATCCATATATGTATATGTGTGTATGAATGTATATACATACATATATACATATACACATACACATACACATAGATATGAAAGCTGCAATTTATAGCAAACTAATACTTGTTTAATTTCCATAAAATATCCAGCTTATTACACATACACATACCACATACAAATATATATGTGTATGTATATAGAGATAGACATATATTTTTATATATTTATATAATACTCTATGTGCCAATATTTCTTTTGGGGAAGAGATTTTGAAAATATTGTAGTGGTGTTTTTTTTTTAGCATTGTTCTACTGTTTTAAAAAAGACTTGGATGCCTAAAGAGCCTCTCATGTTTATTTTTACCTAACATGTAGCTTGCTTATAATTCTACCAAGAAAATTTTTTTTCCATAGCATTATTCTATTAGGGAGAAATCCTCTCAGTGGTTTGACTTGTTTTCTTTTGTATTGACATTTGTGCAGGAGTCCCTGCATGATTAGCAAATGGAAATTATCCTCAGATTGCAGCCTTGCATTCAAGTAAATCTTCTAGATTTGTGATGATTTTATAACATGTGCACATTAGTGCAGATGTGGAGATTTGTACTTGAGATGATTGTGTATTAGTAAGAATTATTACTGCTGGTAGCTATGCCCACTTTGAAAGGTCCAGATTGCACTTTAGCAAAACAGCAACTTGCCTCAGTTACCATGAAGGATATACCATGACCAGTTTTCTTGAACTCTGTTAGTATGTGACTGGACTTTTCTCTGCCCCTTATGCTGTGGGGTGTCAAGGATTCTGACAGATAAACCAAGGCTTTGAAGTGCTTGATATTTCAGATTGCATTGGGCAATGTCTTTGTTTCTTTCTTCTGTTATAGAAACTTAAGTCTTTCACACATTTTTAGCTCATGCTTGCACAATATTACCTCTCTCCTCCCCTTCCCTCTAACCCCCCAGTGCATACACACTCATACTTATTACTCTTATTCACCCATTTTTCTCATCTACACTCTTGGCATTTGCTCATTCTTTCATCCAGAATTTCCCCTCACACACTCATTCCTCACTGCCAAAGTACTATAGTCATCATGTATATTGAAGAGAGTTCAGTGAATGTTTTTGGTTTGTTATTCATTCACATGCCTGTTGCTTACTTTGAATTCAGTAAATATGACGGTGACGAGAAGGAAAAACAGATTTGAACTCCTTGCTTGTTCACCTTGGGATTTGAATTATTGTCTGCTTTCTCCATCAGTACTCCTAGCAAAGGTCTTCCCAGCCCCTCCTGCCCCTCCCCAACCCACACCCCCCAACATTCCTTTTGCCTGGATACTGTTAAGACTGGTCACCAAGTCTGGAATACCTGCCCTCAGGAGGACTCAAGGGACACTGAGAGGTCATGTATTAGAGCTGACTTGAGTTCACGAAGACTGGATTGTTGCTGTTTCCTTATGCTCCTGCTAGTTTCACATTATTAATTGTAGTGTATTTCAGAGTCCAAATTAGATGTGTTAGTATGTTGAAAGGCAGGCAGTAAGCTCAAGTTAGAATGCTGAAGCTAGTTATGAAATTATGTTTCCCTCTGCAGATGTAACTTTGCAGTAATTAAATCTAATGAAATTTAAGTATTGTAGTCAGTGTTGTGGTAGCTATCTCCAAGCCTAATTGGTAATATCACTTAAATCACAGCAATTATTGCCAGTTATCTGGGAACTATAATAAACCCAAACAAGTCACATATATTAACCCAGATTTTTTTTCAAATTGGTTGAAACAGATAGTGGGTGCAATTCCCACTTTCCTTCTTTCTCTCATTCATGTCAGGAGTATTTTGTTGCAATTATGTCACCAACAGACTATTTTTTTTCCTTTTTGAGATACAATCTATTGTTTTCAAGTTTATTTTTTAAAAATCGTTTCCCATCCCCCCCACTCTCTTCATTTACCGTACTTTCTCTTATTTTGGAGTTATTTTTTCTGTTGGTTTCCATATCTTCTCTTACTTTGGAGTATTTACTTAGTGCAGACCCAGAGTTGGTGCCCTCAAGTATGGTTTTGTTTTCCTTTTTTATTTTGGTGAACAAAATCTCTGGTAAGCTATCCTTACAGATTTTGAAAGGCCATTTACAGATATCTCTAGGGGGGTATCCCAATAAAAAGAGTTAAGAGGTTGTATTGTTTTGGGGACCCCAAATAAAGTATTATCACAAAAGCTCCTTCAGCCTTTGATTTCTTTTGTGTGTCAGGCACCTATTTTATTATGACAACAAAAGATGGGACCTGCTTCCTCCTCTCCACCAGCCAGGCTGCTTCAGTTTTGCCTGCTGCATGCATCTGAATGAATGGGGGACTCAAAATGTCAGTGATAGGCCAACTAATATGGTTTTCTCAGTTGTGAAATGTTTGTGTTAAGGATTTTTTTTTCTTTTGGTTTGTTTTTGTTATAGTCTGACAGCTGAAGATGCTTTTAAACCCTTCTAGTCACTTAGAGCAGAGCTATACAGCACAGGCCGTGTGCTTCTAAAAGGCAGGTCGTATCCATCACTGGAACAGCAAGGCTCTGCGTTATGAGAGAAGATCGAGGGGTGGGGGAGGGAGGCAAGGGAAAGGGGGAGCTGCTCAGTCCAGTTTACATTTGTCACCAGTGACTAGCTTTTAAAAAATGTATTAGCTGTGCATGGTGGTAAGTAAGTTCCAGCTGCAGGGGATTACTGCTTTGAGTGGGTCGGGGAGTTTGGAATGCATTCACTTCCATCAGGGGATTTGTGTCCCTCGTCATTAGCCTTAACATTACTAAAGCACTAAAGATTAAGAACAGACCAGTGTCACCTGCTCTGAACTTTGAGAAACTCTGGAATCATTAAAAAAATCACCCAAAATGAGGCGTTAAGGGGTGTCCTATTCTAGACTGTCCCTGTTTCTGTCCTGAAGGATTTTGCAGCTGGCATGCAGGAAATCAAAGGAAATATCTTAGGTTCAGGCAGAATACTGTCTGGGGTTGACTTATTCTTGCTACTTATCGAACATGTCGCAACCATAATTTATACCACAGGCACCTTCACAAATACCTTTCTGTTAATGAACAGTGTATGGGAGTGTGTGTGTGTGAGTGAGTGAGAGTGTGTGTGTGTGTATGTGTCTGTGAGAAGTTTCAATATTGAGATGAACTATAGTTCTGAAGAAATATTTCTGCGAATTTGAGGCTCATGAGTTGAGTAAAGAATTTTACTTTGTTGGGAGTGGGGATGGGGGGGTGGGATATGTACTTAAAAAAACAACACACACACACACACACACACACACATACACACGAGAAAGTTAAGTGAGCACCACAAAGGTTTACTTTTTTCAGGGATTTTGAAATTCATCTTCCATGCCAGCAAGCAGTTTAGTGGCAGGAAGTCTTTCCTAGTAGTGCAGTCATGAACTGGTAAACTAGAAGCATCTGTAAAAATTTAGAGGGAATATCAGCTTTCTCAAAGCTCCAGCCCAAGACTAATGAGGTGCAAATGATAGCACTGTATAACCCTTCCCCACCCCAATTGTGGAATGAGATATTGAGGCAAAAATAAAAGAGGAAGACGGAGATTTCAGAACTGCACTCCACTGAAACAAATTTCATTTTTCAAATGAAATGGCTTTCAGATGACTTAGATGAACCAAGTTTTAAGGTCGGGAAGTAGCCAACAATTACTTTTCTCTCAGCAGAAAAATGCTTCTCTGCTGAGTAAAAACATTCAGGTGGCAGAGGGTTGTTTTTTTTTTTTGAGAACTAGTGATTGGGGGGGGGACGGGATGGTACACGTGTGTTAGATTACATACCTGTTAGCCTGACTGTACTAATTAACAGGAGTTCTACTTTAAGTAAACTGCTGATTTGCATCTTTGGCAGGCATCTCTCCCTTTACAGAAAAAGAAATAGGGGTAAGAAAAAAAAAAGATGTGATTTGTTTGAAGGAACACATCTGGGGTGCGATCTGCTGTATCTTAACACCAGATGGCAGGTTTAGGCTGACAACTAAACCCACTTTAGCCTGGTCAAACAGTATCTTAATCTCCCCCCATCTCTGACCATGCACAAGGAAAACTCCTGTGGAAATCGAACAATTATTTGTACTTCGAGCTAAGTGAGAAGTCCTCTGTAATTGTGTCTTTAGGCTGATTCTTTTTCCTGGCCTTTGTGCTGTTTATAGACAAGACTGCCTTTCCTTGGCAACACCTGAAACGTTCCCTATGTGGCTCATACCTTTTCAAAGTAGGTTTTGTAGGGGCAGAGGTGTGGTGCCTGGAAGTGTCTGATTCTTGTCATAACAGGTATGGCTTTAGCCTGCTTGAGTAGTGAGTAGAAGTGACAGCAAGGCATTTGAGGTGCCTGGAGGGCCCTCAGTCGTCACTCCTACACAGTGCATTGAGAATATGAAAGCGCTGCTCACCACAGCTTGCCAGTGTGAAATACCATCATGATAAAAGTACAGGACAGTGAAGGGGATCTCTTGTGTATGCATATGAGGAGGGGCCAGGAGGCACAGGATAAGGAGAAAAAGGAAATGTCTTTTTTTTTTTACTCTTGTCTTTTGGTCTTTTTTTTGGAAGGGTATGGTATTAAAAACATGCACATAGTATAAAGTAGAGATTTTGAAAAGACAAGGAAAGGAGGACATTGCGAGAATCTGGTTTGGAGCTCAATCCTTCTGCCATTATACATATGGTTTCCTTTGTGTCTTCTAGAATTATAGAACTTATCGAGGGGCTGCAGGGAAATGAGGTATGCAGTATTCTACCTATATGCTAGTATATTACCTTCACACTAAGTCATGGAATTTTTTTAAACTACTTTCCAAAGGATCCAGAGCAGTTCGTGTAGTGGACATAAGATTTACATATAGCTTTACTATGTGTAAAACATGTATTACATATAGTGCTTTGTAATTTACAGAGTACTTTCCTCGCAACAACCCTTTGAGATAGATAATGTAGGCACTGGAAGTGGAAGTTGAGAAGATCCAAATTCATATCCTGCTTCATCTGCTCACTAGCTGTGTGACTTTGGACAAATAATAACAATAATAATTATGATAAACATTTATATAGCACTTACTGTGTGCAAGGTACTGTGCTAAGTACTTTACAAATATTGCCTCATTTGATTCTCACAGTAACCCTGGGAAGGTAGGTGTTATTATTACCCTCATTTTATAGATGAGGAAACTGAGGCAAACAGAAGTTAGGTTACTTGCCCAAGGTCACGCAACTAATACATGTCTGAGGCCAAAATTGAACTCAGTTCCTCCTGACTCCAGGCCCAGTGCCCTGGTCACTGAACTACCTAATCTCTCTGTTTGTTCATCTGTAAAATGAGGGAATTTGATAAGATGTCTTCTGAGTTACTTCCAGTTTTAAGGTATAATTCTATGGGCTGCATTTGGTAGGTATAGAAATGGAGGCATAGAAAATTTAAGTAATTTTGGTGTGGTCTCACAAGCCTGAGCCCAGGACTTGACTGTAGTTCCTCTGACACCAAGTTTATTGCTCTTTGCTATGAGACCATCTTGCCACTTTTAATACCGGTGTATCTTTGGGCAAGGTCTTTGGACCTCAGTTCCCCATATGAAAAGTGGGGATCATAATCCCTCTTCTGCCTCAGTGTTGTGATACTCCAATGCGTGAATGTAATAGAACCCTTTGCAAGATTTAAAGTATTGAGTAAATGCCAGTGATTATTTTATTAGGGTTATCTTCACATTCCACTGAAATACCTCTAATGAGCCTTTGGGGACCGTTATGGGTTTTAGTTAAAATTTGAAAACTCAACCCTAACAAGAACAGGATTTTGGGGGCCATCACCCTAACTCTCTTGGTTAGAATTTGAAGTTACTTCTTTTGTGTTCTCATTAGCTGTAGTTCATTGTATTATGAAACAGCTCATCAGAAACACTAGAGCAGCTCTCTAGCTATAAAAATTCTATTTGTAGGGACCATTTTAAATTGTAATTATTGTAAGCAAAAGTGTCAGCCTGTCCTAGTGGATAGAGTGCTGCTCTTAGAGTTAGGAAGAACTGAGTTCAAGTTCATTCTTTAACTCCTACTAATTGTGTGACCATTGTGTGACTTAACATTTGTTGCCCCTGGAAACTAAGACTAAATGTCATGGAAGAATTCTTGTTATGCCTCTTCAGAGGGAAGCTTCCACACTTGGTGAATTTGCAGGTATGGCTGTCCTCCCTCTACAAAATTTTTTAAGCAAAGCAATAGCATGATTTCCCTGAATAGTTAGGTATTTGCTCTCTCCCATGCCTGGGATTTTTTCCTTCCTCAGCTCTGAATCCAGGCTTCCCTAGCGGTCTTTCAGAATTCCGCTCCAATTACACCTTCCGTAGGAGGTGTTCAATGCCACATGTCTTCCCTCCAAGCTTTATTCCACTTACTCTGTATATATCTTGTATGGACATAGTTATTTGAGTGTGGTCTCCTTGAGGGCAGGAACTGTGTTTTTGTAAATCTGAAGCTTAGCAAAGTGCTTGGCAACATAGTAAGTGCTTAATCAATGCTTGTTGATTGACATGTTTTTATACTTTTTTCTACATCATTTACCCTTCTATATAAGATAGCCATGCATAATTGTCTGTCTTTACATGCCACTGTATTAATGATAAACAATTAGTGTATAAGAGTCCCACTCCCCATTTTTCATAAAGGCTTTGTGGTTTTGGAAAACCATTTACCTAAAGAGGGAGGTAGGGGGTGAGGGAGGGAGGGAATGAGCACTTATTAAGCATCTACTATTTGCAAGGCTATGTTTAAGCACTTTACAAATATCTCATTTCATCCTCTTATTATTATGCCTGATTACAGTTGAAAGGCAGACCTAGATTAAGTGACTTGCCCAGAGTCATGCAGCTTGCAATTAATTATCTGAGGTCAAATTTGAACTCAGGTTTTCCTGACTCCATGCCCAGTGCACCGAGGTGTCTCTTGAAAGAGCCAAGAGAGGGGCAGCTAGATGGTGCAGCAGATAGAGCACCGGCCCTGAAGTCAGAAGGACCTGAGTTCAAATCTGGCCTAAGACCAAACACTTGATATTTACTAGCTGTGTGACCCTAGGCAAGTCACTTAATCCCAATTTCCTTAAAAAAAAAAAAGGAAAGCCAAGAGAGGTGAATGTCAGCTATTTGCAAGATAGTTTTGAAAAATGTCAATGTGTGTTTCAGGACTAATAAATTTTTAACCTTCTATTTTCAGGGATTTTAGCTTTACTATTGAATAGGCAGGACTCTTCTGTTTGATAACTGAGAGGAGACAATTGATGTGGTTTCTCTTGATCATCAGGCAAGGGAGAGTCAGTGAGAAAGGTATTTTTTTAGGTTACATGAAAAACCTGGTGAGTTGTCCTAGGTAGAAGGTAGACATTTCAATTTTTAGAAATTTGGGCTTAACTTGAAAAAATAATTTACATTTCTCTGTAATGATTTTGACAGTACATGTGTTTAATTTTAGATTTTTGTCTGTTCAACATAACTGAAAAGAGAGTTAATTAAAATCAGCAAATCTGGGTTTAAATATCATCCATGTGACTTTGGGAAAGTTTTTTTTTTAACCTTCCTTAGGCCTCAGTTAACAAATCTGTAAAATGAAGGGGTTTTACTACATTCCCTCTCAGGTCCATTTAGCTTTAGATCTGTGATTTTATGATTTTTAATCTTAATTTGATATCATTGAGTAGTCTCTCAGTTTATAAAAACGACATCTAATGGAGTATCATATTTTATAGATGTTAGCTCACCTGTCATACATTATGTTTTGCATTTTATAAAGTTATTTTTTATTTGGTATGACGTTTGGGGCTGATGTTAAAAAAAACAACAAAATGCTAACTTGGGTTCTTTTATATATAATATAACAGCAACCAGCCTCTAAACAAGCCTTAGGCAAACTTTTCAGTAAGTTCTTAATGGATTGTTTTTTTTTTAAAAGCTATAATTCTAAGTAATTTTTAAAAACTCCTGTGGTCTGTGTGTTTGTGCATTTTATTCTAGGATGTTGCCTATGTAGCTTCATGGCCATGTCCACAGGGTTCCCATTAGTATCTTATCAGTGATGTATTTTCAAATGGTATCATTATATCCAAAAACACTGTGTTAAAAAGTTGATATGAAAATACTATACCTTAAAATGAGTAATCCAGTTTTTGATAATTTACATTTGAAAGGGATGTGTATTGTAGTCTTACTTCCAACTGCATATCTCGCTATAATTGTTTGATTCAGATTTCCTAGATGAGTTTGGCCATGTTAAATGTACTTCTGAGGGCAGACTTAGCCCGATGTAACATTCACTTGAGTGTTAAGACTATTTGGCTATGTATGTTATACATTTTTATTTTTCTTTAAGCAGTATTTGGCAAAAAAAAATTCCAATACCACAGTCAGTTGTATGTTATACATATCAGTAGAAGCTTTCATTACTATCTATTTCTTATGCATCTTTTTTAGTTTAAAAGTCTCAAGAATTGAAGCTGAGGAACCTTGGTGTACTTATGACATATGAAAAAAAAGAATGATCTTACAACCTGAAAAATACTCCTATCTGACCTATGGCTATCATCTGCTGGTTTTGTTTATTAGGATGCAGGTTTTGTTTCGTTTCGTTTTAATCTTTTAATGGTATATTTTTAAATGTCAAAATCATGGACTTAAAATCACTTCTTTTGGCATACTGTGCAGTAGCTGCTGAAATGTAAGGAAGAAGAAACTCAAAATTATATATAATATAGTTCTATTCCCTGTGTGATCCGAGGATGCCATCCCTCAAATGACATGGATGGCTAAAAGTTGCATTTGGGCGTTTTAGATGACTGTCCTACCTAAAGTGATAAATTGATTGATTTGTAGAAACATATTATAAATTGTAATACTTAATGAGTCCATGGTATTCCAAAATAGTCATTACTCTTAAGTATATGACTCTTTGATGGATTTGTAATCTCATTGGTATGAATACTCTTTCCATTAGTGCCTATCATACTCCCTTGGACTCTATCCCCCACCCTTATCCCCACCCCCCAATACACCTTCTCAACCTAAGGAATTTTCATCTAAGTTTTTCCGTAAAAGATATACTCAGCATACTGGATGTTTTCCACTGATTATTTACAATGTATTTGGAGTACTAGTGTAGAACTTGAACTTTACATCACCTTCCAATTTTTACTACCTAACTGGCCCATCTAGCTGGCCCATCTGTTCATACATGTGTCCTTGCTGTTGTTCAGTCATTTCAGTCCTGTCCAACTCTTCGTGACCCAATTTGAGGTTTTCTTGGCAAAGATACTAGAGTGGTTTGTTATTTCCCTCTCTAGCTCATTTTATGGATGAGGAAACTGAGGCAAACAGGGTTAAGTGACTTGCCCAGGGTCACATAGCTAGTAAGTGTGTGAGTCCATATTTGAACTCGGGAAGATTAGTATTCCTGATTCCAGGCCCAGCAAGAAACTATCTTTTACATTATTGAATGCATACCAATGATAATGTGGTATAGTATATTTATATCTACCATAAGTCATTCTGTTTCCTTTTGGGTTATTTGTAATTTTGATTCTCTTAAGATTGTGCCATTCTGTTATTTGTAATCATATAAAATCATTGAGAGATTATTAATATTAAAGGGATGGAATTTCTTGGTGGAAAGGATTTGGTAATCATTACAACACTATGCACATGTTATCCCATCAGTTTTCTCTAACTCTTTGTTTTCTCTCAGTGCCTATACAAGATGTATGTATATCTATATCTATGTCATCTATACTTCAGTATGTGTATGATAATCTCCTTGGTTTGATACTCACTCTCCCAATGTGGATCAACCCTTATCCATAGCTTCTTATCTTGTATTATCCTTCTCTATGTCCATCTATAAATCCTTTATAGAGGATCTGCCAAACATGCTAGAAACTTTCATCTGGGTTCTTTAATATTTTTGCACTTTCTCAGTGTAATTTAGTGTCTTTTCTTCTTCCTGCTCTATTCTGAGTCCAGCCCACAATTTATGTACCATTTCTCTCTATGTGTGTGTGTAAGCACACTTGTATGTGTATACAGTCATGTACATAAACATACATATTTTATTGGGAAATATTCATTTTTCATCCACTTTGTTTTTCCAGTTAGACTAATAATTTTCATATCACTGTCAGTTTCGTCAGTTAGGTCTTAATGTGTCCTGGGTCTCCATGCAGTTAGTACACTGTCTTCTAAAAAATAGAACAATTGGAGAACTTTGTCGTCTAGAGGTAATCCTTCTATTTGGACTCTGTGAAAGACTTCGTTAATTGTACTGCTCATAACCTTAGGTGAACATGTTTCATGTCAATATGTAGCGGATGGCTGAGCAAAGCTACCTCCGTAGTCAATTCTGCCATAGCCTTGTATGATTTTAATATGTATGGAAGATGCCATCTTTGAGGAGAGCACTTAATATTGAATTTTGTTCCACTGAGTCAAAATCAACGAACAGTGGACCGAGCAAGATCTTATAATCTCTACTCCTTTCCTTCAGTTAATACAACGGAAGGAAATAAACACTTTTAATTCTATTTTAAATGTTTGGAAGTTCTTGGCAAGGGTGTGGTAGAAAGAGCACTGAACAAGTTGTTAAGGGACCTGTTTAAGTGCCAGTTTTGCCACTTACTACCCATGTGACCTTGGTAAGTCGCTTGGAAGTCTCTAGTTCTCTTGCATTAATTTCCCCTGAAGCGTTTACTTTGACATTTGGTGTGCAGAAGGGAAACTGTGTTGGGAGAATTAGGCTTCTTATTACCCAGAGAAAGATAGATAACAGAGGTAAAGCAGTTTGTGGTAGTATAACACCTAGAATCTGAATCTAGGATTTTTTTATACCAAGTCCTAAACTCTAATCCCTGGAACATTTTCTTTCTTTTGTTTTCCCATCTTTTCATGTCAATATAGTGAGGACTTTGAAAGATGTTTAACCCCCTGCATTCAAGGCAAATGAAATCTCCCCTGAAGGTGCTGTCATATTAACTAAAAGAGCCAATAGCTTAAACTTCTGGCTTAAACAGAAACTTAAAACAAAGCTGTCTTTGCTTCCCTTTAACAAATCCAAGCATTATCCCAAGGTGAGGCACCTAAGTGCCTGGCTTTTCCCCCTTGAGTTTCATATACATGAATGTATGTATTTTTCTCTGTCAAAGATGATGCATTTTGCTTGGGACACAAATGAACTTTCTTATTACTTCCTTAAGACTTTCTAATTTAGTTATTTTGGGTAGTTCCTCTACTAACATGGACTGTAGACTTTCCATGCCTTCCTAGATAGTCTTCGTGTGTTTCTGCTGCTGAAAAAAATGTGTTTCTTTACCCTAAGGCTGCTCTTCAGGCAGCAGACACCTAAGGCCCCTCATTAGGCCTGAAGTCAAAACTTGCCAGCTCAATAGATCCTAGTAAAGTCTGTTCTCCTCTGGCTAAGCCTTAGAGAATTTAAGGTCACTTCCACACCACAATGAGGCATCAGAAGTGGATTTTAGAGAAAGATCTTATTCCATATGGGGTAAAAGGACTTCTTCATCTAAAGGCCAGGCATTTTTGTTTTCCTGTAGAACTAACTGCTCTTTATTGCTGCTTCTCCTTCCTGTTTGATGGTTTTTCTTGTTCTAGAAGAGCCACATCAGTTCTGATTGTGGCTCTCCAGCACAGTTTGTCTACTTCTGTTCCTCTGTGGTGGTCTTTAGCTAAGCATTACATTGCTTCATGGTGATCTCTTGTCTTTGCTCACTGATGGTCAGCCCGCTTCAGTTTTCCTGCAGTGGGTGCTTTCTCATCCTCCTGTTATCTAGCTTCTTGTGGCACCAGTCTATTAAAGCTCACTTGTCATAACGATGAAATCAGTAGTTGTGGAAAAGGTCTGTGCTTCAGGATGACATTCTTAGTGTCTTTCACAACTTTTATTGTGTGGAAAGTGCTAGGAAAGAGCAGAAAGAGATGTGTAAACATTTATATAGTGCCTCTTTTGTACCAGGTCCTTTGACAAGTATTATCTCATTTGATCCTCACAACAATTCTGGGAAGTAGGTGTTGTTATTATCCTCATTTTACATTTGAGGAAACTGAGGCAAACAGTTTAAGTAACTTGCCCAGGGACACACAGCTAGTAAGTGTCTGAGGCCAGATTTGAACTGAGGCCTTCCTGACCCCCGGCCCAGAGCTCTTTGGGCCTGCACCACCTAGCTCCCATGCGCCATCTTATAAGGCTCACATTTGAATGGTTAGGAGATCTTAAATTAGATCTGGCACTCACAGCTCTGTTGCTGCATAAATTGGTCTGCATATCTATTGTCAAAAGTTACAAGGTTTTTTAAATTCTGAATTTTTAGTTTCTTATCAAGGCAGAGCACATAGAAGAATCAATTATTAATACCAGCTTTCTCTTACCTGTTTTGACATTTGCTGGTCATGGGGTAGATACTAATAGTAATAACTTATATTTTTATAACCCATTAAGGTTTCTACAACTCTTTCCACCCAGTAACTCCATGGGAGATGTAGGAAGTCAGCTCCTTTTGAGTAGACATTGTTTCATTCTTCGTCTTCATATCCTTAACCCAGGGACTGGTGATATGTGCTTAATAAATACTTGTTGATTGATTGATTTCCTGCATTTTACAGATGAGGAAACTGACTTAGATTAGGTGACGTGGTATAAGGTTATAACATTAGTAAGAAACAGCTTGGATTTGAATACAAGTCCTCTGACTTCAACTGCTGTTCTTTCTACTATGCCCTGCCTCTCCCTTTCTTCCCTCTCTATAGAGGGAAAGTGAACTTGAATGAGGGAAAACTTCCCTAAATGGAAAAAGTAGCTGCTTCCCTACCCATCCAAGTTGCTTTGTCAGTTGCAGAAGATAGCACACTTGACCCTACAAGAGTAGCTTCAGACTTTGGGGAATCCTGGATGGTTAACCAGTGAGATCATTTGATTGTAGTGAAACTTCCCAGCCGTTATGAATTCAGGCTTCTAGTGCATTATGCTTTTATTACTAGATTGAGTTGTAGGATAAGAAGAGAGTTTTGATCACCTAGACCACACACACAAGCCTAGAGACTTTATACCTGAATTTGAGGACTTTGAATAGTGTCGCTTAAAACAGTTTTTTTTTTACTTTAAAGGTACTTTTTTTTCCTGTTTGCCCTTGGGATTCATTTGTTTCACAGTAAGTTCCATTAATACTTGAATTTTCCTAGCCAACACCTACTTGGCATAGCAGTTTTTCATTTTGTGATATGCATTTTTGACAGTTATTTTATCTGTATTTCTTTTCATTTGACTCTTATGCCCACTTTAATGGTTGTACTTTGGATTTCTTAACTCTTTAAGAAAAGGACAGAAAAAGCTGAGCCTTCTTCCGAACCTAACTCTGGGGTCATTATTAGAGTGGGCTGTTGAATATAAGGTCTGCCTGTGAGCAGTGCTCTATGATGGAGTGTCTTGATTAAATGTTCAATGGCAATAAGAAGAAAGGAAACACACAATTCCCCCAATAACCAGAAAGGGGTTAATCAGAATCAGCAAAGAGCAAAAGTAGTATTTAACTCCATTGCTGAGCCATTGTTCAGACTCACAGTACAAATGTGTTCTGCTCAAGTTGGCTGGAACAATGTCTCAAGTTAGTGATTAGGCTCCACTCCAACTTTAACCTCCGGCAAAATTCATGCAGCTGTACTACCGTTTGTCAGGTAATTAAAGGGAAAAAAAGAAATATTTGCCTAAAGTAGAAGTGTTTTTTAATTAAACATGAAAAATAATAAATAAATGCAGGAGCTAAGTAAACAATGAGAAAACTATGCCTAACCTCTCTTCCAACATATTAAGACCTTGAAGTAAAAGGCCAACAATTTTAGCCTGGGTGTTTGCTGAGTATTCGTTGATCCTGTTTGCCATGATTTTTCAGGGCTTCAGGTTATCATTTTTGTTGTGCTGCACCTTGGAATCTGATATTTATATTTTCATTTCTTTAGCAGGGTCGCAGTGCTATGTCCTCTTATATATACTCCTGCTCTATTAAAGAAATGTAGAGTATCAATATCTAATTTGACCATTCCTATCACTTATTTCTACACATTGGTTTTTCTCTAGGTGGGGCTTTTTTGTGAGCCAGAGCCAAGCCTGACTTGTGTGATCTTTTGTACCAGTCAAGATTATAGGATCAAAATTTAGGAAATGGAAGGGCCCTTAGACATCATCTAACCCAACTCTTTCATTTCACAGATAAGAAAACAAGCCCAGAGAGAGAGAAAAATTTTGAAAAAATGGCATAAAGGGAGAAAAAGGACCCCCCCATTTTGATTAGTGATGGTTTAAATTCAAATCTTCAGTGTTCAAAACTGAACTAGTCATTTTCTCCTCCAAGTCAGTTCCTTTCCTTGATTTCCTACTCTTGCACTGACTCTGCGCATGCACACACACACACACACACACACACACACACACACACACACACACACACCCTAGTTTCTGAAATAGCTTTAGTTTTCCTCAATTTTCTTTTTTCTGTTTTTTCCATAGTGAGACCCCACTAAGTCATGTTAGCATGCTCTTTTGATTGAATGGACTCCTCCTGGCTGATATCCCAACCCAATTTCTTGTTTCCATCACATCTGTCTTACATTCTGTTGCTAGACTAATCTTCTCAAACCATAACTCTGATTTCCCACCTGTTCAAAAAACTTAAGTGGCTCCCTCTTGCCTACAGAATTAAGCCTAAACTTCTTAGTCCAGAGGTCAGCAAACTATGGCCCATGGGCTGACCCTTCCCTTATTTTAACATTCAGAAGACTTCCGTAATTTGACTTCAACCTGCCTTAACAGTCTCTTCTCCTACATGTATTCTGAACTTCAGCAAAACACTGACAGGGCTCTTTGCTGTCTCTCTGAAAATACCTTTCTGCTGTTTCTTGTTTTCACAGCTTTCTTTGCCCATCCTATTTCTTCCACTTAGGTTTTCCACTTTTATCTCTGCCTGTGGAAGTATTTCCAACTTTCATTTTTCTTTTGTTTGTTTGTTTTTTGGGCAATTGGGGTTAAATGACTTGCCCAGGGTCACACAGCTAGTAAGTGTCAAGTGTTTGGTCTGAAGCCAGATTTGAACCCAAGTCCTCCTGACTTCAGGGCCGGCATTCTATCCACTGTGCCACCTAGCTGCCCCTATTTCCAACTTTCAAAGCCCAGTTATATGTTACCTCCTTCATGAAGTGTTTCTGATGCCCATCCATATTTAAGTCAACATTTACTGAGTATCTATTATGTGCTTGTAACTTTTCTAGGTGCTGAAGAGGATGAAAAGGAAAAAAGATGTGGTCCCCACCCTCAAAACAGCTTATAGTCTTGGAAGAGAGGAAGAGAAGGGAAATAAGATATAGGTACATAATACATAGGTACAGGAATATATTTATTCTCCTTCCTTTCCCTCCTCCTCTTCAGAGGGCATAGCTAGGGCCAATGATCAGAAGTTATAGGTAGATAGGTTTTGGATCAACATAAGGAAAAACTTCTGAACTATAAGAGCTGTCAAAAAATGGAGGGGGCTGCTCCAATGGTTAGTAAATCTCTCATCCCTGAAAATGTTTAGATACACACTGGACAGCCAATTGTCAGGAATGTTCATAGGTTTAGATCTGGAAGGGACTTTGGGGGTCAAGTCCATCCCTTTTACTTTACTAATGAAAAAAATAAAGGAAGTCAGAAAGGTTAATTGATTTGTCCAAGGGCACACAGCTAATTAATGTTTGTGACAGGATTCAAACCTAGGTTTTTGTGACTCCTCGTCCAGCACTTCATCTACCACACTACATACTATGCCTCTTGCAGATTAAGATTCATAATTTGGGTATGGGTTACACTAGATAACTTCTGAGTTGTCCCTTACAACTCTAAAGAACAACTTTATACAACTTTGAAAGCTGTAAAAATTCTGATGTAACTCACTGAACATTCATGTTTCTCAAGTACTGATGGTGAAGAGTGCTATCCACCTCCTGACAGAGGTGACAGACTCTGGGTACAGAAAGGGGAGTGTGTATGTATGTATATGTAGGTATGTATGTGTGTATGTAAATATGTGTATGTGTATATACATGTACATAATTTTTTAAATTTATTTTTGATATTGCCAATGAGAATTTGTTTTGCTTGACAGTGCATATTTGTTAAAAAGAACTTGATTTTCTCCCCCTCCCCACCAATAGAGTGAAGCTGGCAGAAGAGAGAGGGAAAACATTTCTGTTAATTAAAAAATAAAATTTGATTCTTGAAAAAGTTATTTATGAAGGTGCCATTTATATAATACTTTACATTTTTCAGAGTGGATGCATTTTGAAAACTGTGAAGTGCTCAATAAATTTAGGGTATTATGTATCTATCATTTCTCCCCTACTAAACTGTAAGATCTTTGAGGGCAGGCACTCTGCATTGCAAAATCACCATTTAGTCAATATATATATATATATCTTGAAAGAATGAATGATATAGTCAGTGCCAGTTTAGCCAGGTGAACATTTTTTCCCTCAAACATTGGTCTCTCATGTGTCTACATATTCCCCTAATGTACACCTAGCAGGTGATCTTTCTTCTTCAAGAACCCCCAATATAATCCCTACCTACCGCTAATCTCAGTATATGTAGCCCTGCTACACTTTATATTTTTATATACACTCTTTCTCTCTCTCTCCCTTTCTCCCTCTCACTACCTCTCTCTTTCTGTCTTTTGCTTTATAAATGGGGGTGGAGAATGTCATGATGGACATGAGCTCCAGTTGTCCATTGTGTAGAGTAGTGTTTTGGAGAAACTATTAAAAATGAAGTCTTCACACACAAGCTTAGGGTAGACATCCCCCTAACTCAGTGACATGTTTGAGACCTGTCAGTTACCTTCAACCTCATTTAGCCTGTCTGCTGAGACATTTTAACTAGGGTGTGGCTGCTGTGCATACTATAGTTTCTTGGAGTCACAGGTGAGAGTTGGGTAAGAGGTGGACACCAAAGATGGATGAGCAGCCCTGAAAAGGGCTCAATAAGCCCTCATCCTAGAGGTGCTAGTCCTCCCTTAATCTCCCATAGGACAGGACATAAACCCATTGGTGAGTTGGGGGATGTCTACTTCACCCATGTGAAAAGCTCCCCTGAAAGAATGGGTAGTAGATAGAACAGTTTGTTCCAGTGGCCATGAATGTGGCAGAAATAGGTCCTGTAAAATGCTTAGAGCTTGGTCAGACATCAAAGATGTCAAAGTCATCCCCTGCATCCTGGGCCATCTCCAGTTGTCTAGACTTTTGTCTCATCACTAGACCTTGATGACTCTGGAAGAGAGAGTGAAGCTGACGACTTTATGCAACTCTGCCTCATTTAAGTCTAATTCATGCACAAGTTAAGACATCACAGTGATGTAATTGGTTCTCTTCAAAAACTAAGGCTGAACAGCAGCAGAAATGAAGTAAGCAATCATGACACAGAGGAAAGAACATGGGCTCTCAATCCAGAGGACTCACGTTCAAAACCTAGTTCAATGTGATTTACTCAAGTTTTCTGAAACTTTTGGGTTCAATTACTTCATCTGTAAAATGGGGCATTGTATTAGATGATCTCTTAAGATAACTTACAGCTCTAAGTACTCTCATCTTCTCCCATAAGACTTTGTTCCAGGTAGCTTAGATTGATGTTTCCTTGTAAAGCAGCAGTTTAGGTACAGTGCCTCACCACCAATATGCTAGTTCCATCCAAGGATTTTTTTTCTTATTATGACATTCCCTTTCCTATCTCCATGTCTTTGCAGAGGTACCTTTTCCTTGCCTGGAATGTATTTCTTCTTCATCTCCAGTTCTTAGAATCCCTGATTTCTTTCAGCATTTAGCAAAAATACTAGCTCTTAAAGGAGGCTTTTCTTGTTCTCACTTGCAGTTGCTAGTGACCCCTGAAATTATTTTGTATTTATTTATTTTGCATATATATATATTTTATATTTCCTTATCATAGAATCATGAGATAATAGATTTAGAGTTAGCACCCCAGGGGTCATAGAGTTTAACACCTTTAATTTATAGGTGAGGAAACCTGAGGCCCAGAGAATTTTAGTGATTTGCTCTAGGTCAGTCACACATAAGTGTGAAGCCAAATTCCAACTCAGGTCTTCCTGACTCCAGCTTCAGCACTTAATCTATAAAATTATGCTGATTTTATTAGCTTTGTATATGTTATTCAGACACTCTAGTTTTTTGTCTCTTTAACTCCCAGCACCTAGCACAAATGCCTGGTAAATAGCAGACACTTAATAAATACTTAGGGAATAAATGAATTTCTTTGAGAAAAGGCTAATGAGGACAGGGAAGGTGATTGACTGGTAAGTAGGTGACTTTCAGGTATAAGAGGTGTAAGGTATGCTAAACACCTTACATACATACTGAAACACACATTGAGAACAGAAGAAAAAGGGCAAGAGGAAAAGCTGTAAAATAGAGACAGTCTCTTTCAGCAATAATCCACTATTGGGCCCTCCATGCTGAGATGATGTTTGGTGTAAGATGGGGTGGGGGAAATGACCACATCTTGTATTCTCAGGCTTTAAATACAAGGGTTTGTTGGTAGAGGAAGAGACAGGAAAACCAAAGTGGTCTAAAGCTCACACACAGTCTTTTACTGTTTACAATGCACTTCCCAAATTGAGGAAAAGCTTCCAATGGAAAATGGGATTTGGTAGTGGTCTCCCAGGGTCTATTTGTTCTGTTTGGTGGCACACATCAAATTGAATGGGAACTTAACTATATGACTGCTGGAATCACTCCTCAGGATTTTAGTAACTCAGGGTGAGGGAGAAAATTGTAAGAGGGTGAGGTGGAGTAAAATGGATGAGATAAAGAAACCAGCATGATTTGGTAAAATATGTGAAAAAAGATAGTGGAGGAAGCTTCTGATTCAAAAGTAAACTGTACTTGTCTTGCTTCAGAGTTGATGAGCTCATGGATATTACTGCTGAGTACTACTGTGGACTTTGTCCTGAGCGTATTCTTTCTTCAGTGACTCTGTCCCCTGCATTTTTCCTAGGGAGGAGAGTGAATCTCAGAATCAAAGTTGGGTTTCCATTTATGGTAGTGCTAAGTTTTTGAAATACACTGTCTGTATTAGGAAGGTTAGTGGGGTTTCTCCTTTGTTTAGAATTTTCTATCAAAGAATAGAATTTAACAGATTTTTTAAAAAGTACAGATCTTGTAAATTTTTTGTTAACTTTGGGTCATCATTAATCTAACTAGACTTCATATCATGTTAGTTCTGCTGCACTGTGTGAATCAGATATTCTGATTTTGGCTGCAGATCATGGCTGGAAACTCAGCATCTATGAATTTGTAAATTTATATTAGATTATATTATGTTTAATTATTTTAAATTATTAATATTATATTCTTTATATCATGTCATATTATACCAAAATGGGGCCTTTTACTGTGCTACTAAGGTACAGTGGAATAAAGCTTGGTTTTAGAGTCACATGACCTGGGTACACATCCCCTTTCGTCACTTATTGTCCGTGTGAACTTGGGTACTAAGTCAACTCAAAAGTCAACTTCTTTGGATCTCTTTTTCCTCATTGGTAAAATGAAGGATTTAAAGGCAAGACAAGGATTTAAAGGCAAGGTACCTTACAACTTTGCATCTATAGCTGTGTCTCTAAAACATTTTTTTTTTTAGTATCACAAAACACTAGGGATTTCAGTAGGGTTTGTTTTCTAGTATAACTGCATTGGCCCAAACTGTAGTTGTTGATTGAGTTTTTTCTTATTTGGCCAGCCTCTTCCTGAGCTGGTCCCTTTTACTGGAGCATATCTTTAAATAAAAGCAAGAGATCTTCACTGACTTTCTGTTATTCAGGTCAAGTGAGGGTACTAGACAGCCCATGGGGGTATGTTGCTCCATACACATGCCTTATGGGAACAATTTCCAAATGGTCCTTAGCCTCCTTTTCTGCAGAAGACTTTCTCCTAGGTTTTATTTTCCCCATCCTGTGCTTCCCCTTTCCATGTTCATGTCCCCACAGTAGGAATTCCTAATATGGAGAGGAGAGATAGCAATATAGAGAAAAGCATCTGATGCATTTGGTTTCCTTTGAGATCATAAGATAACAGTGAATACCATTATCCCTTTGAGTGCCATGGGAATGGTATGGAATGAAAAGGTATTTGTGGATCCCTGTGGACATTTGTGGTTTATCATGGTAAATCAATGAAAGATTAGAAATATTACAGCATTGAGTGGCCCCTAGGTTTTCCATGGGTGTGGCAAATTTGGCAACTTTTGTTAATTTTCACATTGAAGCAGGTTAGGTAACCCATAATTTCCCTACTTCTACTCAAAAAGTAAATGTTTGAATGCTTGGTTTACTCTATTTTTTCCCCTTGTGTTTATAAATGTTAAAGTGCTTTGCAAACTTTAAAGTGCTACAGAAAAATTAATTATCATCATTGTTATTTTTATTATTATAGTACTTGGGTAATTGACATATTATTTCCCTTTTGCCATTAGAATCTATTAGAGTCATAGATTCAGAGCTGGAAGGGGCAATAGAGCTTATCTAATCCAAATCCTTCATGTTACAGATGGGGAAAAGGAAGTACAGAAATTAAGTATCCATCATCACACAGGTAGCAAGTGGCAGGGCTGGGCACAAACTATTCTCTCTGATTCCAAAGCTAGTATTGTTTCCACTATGCCACATTACTTTCCTTTCAGCTTTGATGTCTGGCTTTTTTGAAAAATGGTATTTTAAAGAGGAAGATAATTTATTTAGAAAGTTTTACTTATGTGTTGCATGTGTGTATGTTTGTATGCATGCATTGCTATGTTAATCCAAACACAGAACAGAATTATATAGCAATGATTTGTTTATAAGAGGATTCTTTGCTTTTTGCTGTTAGGAAAGAACATTTAAATTTTGAATTTCCCTAACATTTCTAAAATATTGTTTGATTCATATGCAAAGTAGCAGTTGTATGAATTGAGGTATACTTCTATGCATGTAGCAAAAATGCACATTATTTATACATACCCACATTTTCCATCTTTCATTTTCTTTATGTCACATATATATGGTAACACATTACTTGGTCTTCTTGCCTGGGGTCCCTTCACCCTCATGACAAGAGTTTCAAGGTCAACAAAAGTACATAAGGAGAAGAGACAAATGGGACCAGAAAACACTACACAGTGGTCTGTGTCACTACTCTGGGTTTCTACTGTATGTTGCGTAATCAGGAGAGGCAGGACAAACCAAAGCCTTTTAGGGCACGGTATCTGGGGTAGTTATGAAGTCCCTGGGGACAGTTTCTTGTTGTCATTGTAGCAATCTAGATTGTGACACAGAAGTGCTCTGAGGGAGTTCTTGAAAGTCGACTGAGATTGACGTGAGAAACCTATTTCTGTCCTACATTTATAGGTTAAAGAATAAATTTGGAATAGTAAAAATGAAGAGACAATATTTTGTATAAAGTCTTCACAGTAGTATCTTAATCCATATATTTCTTCTATCTCCCTCATTAATGTCTTTTAGAAAAAGATTACAATAGCAAGTTCATGTATTGTCATATTGCTATTATTTTCTTTCCTACTGGAGTCAGGGTGGACCAAAGATTGATTTTCTGGGAGATCCCATTGCTTTTCCCTGTCATTTTCATTCCAAGATGCTCATGTGAAGGGGGAGAACCTGGTAGAACTAACGTGGTGTGAGCTTCGTGGTTTTTATAGTGCTCTGAAAGTTGAATAGTTTCCCTTGTAATGTAATTACAGAAACAGGTTACACCAGTAAGCGTCCTATTGTGATGCCTTGTTATGTAGTAGATATGACTGACTTCTTTCAACGTCATTGGAGTTAAAGCCTTTTTAATTCTTATTAAACTGGATGGCTTTGAGTACAGATTGAGAAACATACTTGCTGTTCTAGAACCGGCGTCTATTTGAGTTCTTAGAGAGTCACAAGAAAGTTGTGAGGAAAGTTAAAGAACTTAGGGAATAATAACATACAGTAATATTGGTAAGATTTCCTTTCAGTTGATTTATTTTGTCATAGCAACATACAGGATGCATTTTTAATAACACTCAAAAGGTCAGAGGTTGAATGCATGAATAACAAAGTATTTATTGATGTATAATCTATTTTCTTATATTTAGAACTCTTCAAAAAGTTGTAGATGAATTTTTTCAGACCTGATTTCAACCCAAGCAAAGTATTTTTGAAAAGGAAATGGTTTCAACCTTTGCTGCTGTATTTCAGTTTCTAGGCAGAGGAAACTTCTATTTATTAAGTCCTCTGTGAGGAATATTTGTCACATATGTTTAAAGGAAAACTGTTTAAGATGAAAAATATCATGAATGACTTTCCCCTTGTGCAAAGTAAACAAACACACCAAAAACCCTCCTCCATTTGTGCCTGTAGGAATGACAGAGATATGACAAACTGCAGGCAGGTGAGGCACACAGCAACGAGCACACATCAGCACACCTGCACACAGAGCAGGGCTGCATCTGGAGCTGGCAGTTGCAGCTGCTTTTTTTTTCTTTTTTTTGCTTGATGGGAAACCAGGACTCAGTTTGGAATCTGCACAGGAGGAAGAGAGAGAATTGTAAACTAGGTGGAGGAAATTGTTGGGCTGCTTGCATTGTCATCGTTTTTGTAGTACATGGGCCCAGGGTACAGTGAGGGTCATGTGGCCCATCTCAGGATTTAGCATCAATCTGAAGCCAACCAGGGATAACAGAGCCCAGAGTTGTGATTTCTCATCGCAGAGCTCTCTTCACCAGGCACATGTGATCCACTGAGCCTTGTGACAGAGGGCTGGTGTCACTCCTCTGTCCTGTTACTGAGGAGCAGTGCAGGCATAAGCCTTTCTAAAGCATTTCTCTTCTCCCACTGGGCCACTCTTCACTCCTCCAAAGCAGCTCAGCAATATTTCCTGGCAGTTTAGGAAAGAAAACAAGGAAGAAAATCATAGGGCAGCAGGAGTCTTTGTAGGCAGACCGTTATCACTCAGCTGTGACTGTGATAAGAATCTTGTGTTAACTCTTCTCCCCTCCCCCATCCTTGCACCATATTTTGTAGGAGAAGAAAAATTATATGAGAGATAAGGACCAATCTCTTTAGTGTGGAGGTAATATATTAGTGCAGTTTATGCTAGTGCTCTTGCAACCTTGCAAAAGTTAAAAAAAAATGTTATTAGACCCATTGGTCCTTTTTCCTTTTGTCATTTCCGCAGGTACTAGTGCAATCTGCTGCTTGCTTGTATAGCTCTTCTGCTATCATCAGGCTAAGGGAAAACTAGCTTTTGCTTATGTGGAATTCCTTGACAGACACCCACGAAAATCAAACAGAAATTGGACATATTAAACTCATTTTTATCCTGCTTGCTCCCTAAGATCAACTCTGCTGCCTGATTTTCATTATATATGTCTTGGTTTCTTTTGCTTTATAGATATGAGTGCTTGGCTTATTCTCTCCTTCCTACTTTTTGTTTTCTACCCAATATAGGAATGATTGGGAAGAAAGAAGATAAACACACACCTTCTATGAAGGCTGATCTATATTTTGAGGTGTGCTGCCTGATTTCAAGCTACCTCATGCTGGGCACTAGAAGAATATACAGTGGGAGGGGTGAAGGAAGAGTTGTTCACATAATAAAAGGATTGCTTTACAAAAGAGCTACTTTGAATAGAATTTCCTCAGGACAAAAATAGTTAAGTGATTGAAGGGGTGGGGAACCTATTTTTATAATAAAATTCTCTTCTCATTTATTTCTAAGGTTGACTTAGAATAATGCATAGTAGAAATGTAAATAATCATACCTCACATTTAGAGCTTTTCCATACATTATTTCATCCTGTCATCAAAACAAGCCTTTGTGGTAGGTGTTACCAGGTATTATCCCCATTTTATAGATGCAAGAGCTGAGGCTCTGAGAGGTTAAATGACATAGCTGTGTGTTGTTCAGCTTGTAAGGGTCAAAACCTTTGAACCCAGGTTTTTTTCTTATTCCACATCCAGCATTCCATGTATTATATTGCAAACCTTTCCTAGTTAAAGTTCACTTTATAAAGATGAAACAGTTCTGAAATTACAGTGTGAATCAATGGGAAATATAATGTGATTCACCAAGGTTTGATTTATGTATAATTTTTCTACTGTTTCTTGGGCAAAACCTAGTACCTCTCTGTGGTGCTTCTCATGGTTTCTTGAAATGATATTTGGCTGATAATGTGTCTTTACTATAGTTATAGAAATGCAAATTCTCGTGACATCCCTGTGAGATAGAGGAGGAGCAGAGTATTATGGAATATCCTGGCTATTACTTCCTATACAGAGTAGACACAGGATTTAAAGCAAGTTTATGGCTCTTCCCAGTGGGGCCAGATGCATGAAGCAAGTACTTTGCATGGAATGGTGAGAGTAGGGGTTCAGCAGGTGCACTGGATGGACCTATTGAAAACTGGTGCTGAAACAAAGTATATTTGTTTAGTTGAGGTAGTGATAGAAGCCAAAAAAAGGGGGGGAATGTTATGACTCCTCATCCAAAGTTGTATTCCCAAGATTCATTTGTTCCCCCAAAATGAAGGCATTTAAAACTTGGCCTTCCTTCCAATGGTTTTTATTTTTTTTGGTTTCCTTTTTACTTTTGTTTTTTAATAGTCACAGTCATTTGCCCTGAGTGATAGTTAACACTCAGGAGAATGCTTGAAAGGTCATCAAAGGAGGAGACATAAAGCCAGAGTCTAGTTTTTGGTTCTTATCTCATTATTGAGGAGACTTCATTAGGGATAGCTCTACCTTCTAGTCCTGCTGCAAAAGGTACTAGGATTTCTTTTTTTTTAATTTCCTTTTTTATTATGAACTTGATAGACGTTAATAAACTTTAACATTTCAATATGCAAAGAACAGCAGAAAAGGCTTATAGAGTATATGAAATTATGAGCTTATATGAATTGTGAACAGTTTTTAAAAAATAGTCTACTAAATTCAACATGATAGTAAGAAAAAACACTTTGCTTGTTTTGAATCTTCTGCTGTCTAATGTATGTTTTAAGAATATTTTATTGACTCTTCCATCTCCCTCCAAAACTGTTACTCACCACTAATTCTCAAACAAATTCACACATTGCCTGTGTTAAAAAATGTTCATCTCATTATGTACCTCTTAGGCAAGATGAGAGGCATCCTTTATATCAGTCTTCTGAAGTTATGATTGGTCACTGTATTTCTTAAGTTTTCAAAGTTGTTTTCTTTTCCGTTATTCTAGTCATTGTATGACTTGTTCTCTTGATTTCTCTCTATATGAGTCCTTCCAAGTTTTTCTGAGTCCATTGTTTTTGTCATTTTAAAGGTCCAGTAATATTCCTTTACATTCATGCACCATAACTTGTTCAGCCATTCTGTAATTGATGGACATCCACTTTGTTTCCAGTTCATTGCTTCAACAAAAGTGCCGAGATAAATTTTGTATACATATACATCCTTTCCCTCTGTATCTGTCGTCTTTCAGGTATATAGTAGCATCTTTGAGTGAAAGGGCATTCATAATTTGTATTATTATTTTCAAGAAAGAATTGAGAATCAGGAAATTTACAAACCAAGCATAGTTATCCAGATTAATTTGCACAGTGACATTAATAAATAATAAATTTTAAGAAATGTTACAGAAATAAAAATCATACAAGATTCTTTGCCTCTTGAGTCTCTGACTATTAATTCATTAATGTCGAGAGAGGGGTCTAACATAAGATATTCACCACTGTGATGGAAGAGATCTAAGTGCTGAGTCCAGGATGAAGAAGACTTCAACATAGAACTTCTTAGATGAAATCCATATCCCTTCTCCTATGAGGTGAATTGTAGGCTCTTTGTAGTTATGGACTGTGTTATTCCTTATCTTCATATTTTTGGAACCTAGCACAGTTATCTTATACCTAGTGAGTGATTAATATATGTTTTTTTGGAATAAATGAATGAAGGGTGGAGCTGGTTGCTGGAGAAGTATACTGAGTACACTGGTAATTTCATTGACTGCTTTAAAAATAGCAGGTAAAAGTTTTAGTTTGTGTAATGTTGATTACCTAAAATTCTGTGTATTTCCATTAAAAAGGGACATTTTAAAGCCCATTGTTATGTTAGTGTCAGAAGCATAAAGATATCACCCCCAAAAAGTTATAATCATCCAGGGTCTCAACAGTGGGCCATTCAACTCTATGTTCTGTTTCTGACAGTGGTCAAAGGATATGTTACCAAAAAGCCTTCCTATGCATCAACTCTAAAAGATTAGAGGTATATTCTGAGTGTGAAGATCGAAAAAAGAGTTTGGGGTGGGTGGGGGGAGAAATATGATTCCTGTCTTCACTTATTTGAAAGATTATCATGGGGAAGAGTTATTGCACTTATTCTGTTTGGTTTGAGGGGGCAGAAGAAGGAGTAATGAGTAAAAATTTCATGAAAGCCAGAAAAACAACAATTAGAATCATGCCAAAATGAAATAAATTAATTTGGTAGGGATTGATTGGTAGGGTATCCACTGATCACTTGTAAGGGCGCTCTCAGCAGGGACGCTGTGCTTCACCAGGTTGTTCCTGGATGAGATGACTTTGATGCTGATCACTTCCAAATTTTTAAATTCTTGGATTCTCTAGTTAAATTTTATGTAATAACAACCCTTATACATCACTATGTGCATGGGAGAGAGGATTTGGCCTTTAGTAAAACTGAATCTGTGATATATCAAAACACTTCCTAAGAGAGTTTTGACTTTTTTTTTTTAATATTGCCATTTGTTTTTGGCTTTTCCCACCAGTCCTTTAGTTGTCTGTGTGTAGTTTTTGATGTGTCGAGCCAGAAACATTAAGCATGTCCTTCAGTCCTGTCTTATTATAGCTGTAAATAGTAATGTCATGCAGGAACATGAAGTAAATTGCTCTGTTAGTACAATACAATACTAGAGTCTATTTCTTTCCAGGAGAAACAGAACCCATTTTTTTAAGTGATAGGTAACATTTTCCCCCCAAACAGCAAAATGTGATGAAAGAAATTTAAGGTACCAAAATGAAAATAAGGGTTGATTAGTCTTATAAAAAAATTCAAGGTAGTATTTACTTTATATATCTGTATTTTCCCTCATGACTTTATCCATCTCCGCCTATGTATTTTAAAAATTTCTGAGGTTGAATATCAAAAGTCTCCCTTAAAATATTTAATCTTCGGGGCATCTAGGTGGCACAGTGGATAGAGCCCTGGCTCTGGAGTCAGGGGGACCTGAGTTCAAATTTGGCCTCAGGCACTTTACACTTACTAGCTTTGTGACTCTGGGCAAGTCACATAACCCCAATAGCCTAACTCCTCCCCTCCCCCCCCCAAAATAAAATTTTTAAATCTTCAGTTGTCAAAACACTCTAGAATTCTTCCTTTCACCTATAGGCATTCAGTTTGCATTTTAAGAAAATAATAATATAATAATAATAGTAATTTCTTTAGGTATTTAAGTAGTTATTATCCCTAGAAGATTCTTACTTTACTTCTCACCTCTCCCTTTCTAGAAGTCAGATATTTACCAAGTTATTTAATTTGCTTATTTTACTACCTCTTTAATTGAATCTCTTTGAATAAAAAACACCGTCATACATTAATAAAAAGATATCAATCATTTTATTATGTGAAACATGAATTCAAAAATAGCTTTTTAGCAGAAACTTCACTCTCCTTTTCTGTCTTCAACTCTCAAAATTCTCCTTTCTGTTTCATTCATTCATTCAACGAATATTTGAGTAACTAAATGTATATACTCTTTGATCCAGAGATTCTCGCTTCTAGGCATATGCCCCAAATGAAGTCAAAGACAGAAAGGTTTCACATATTTATATTCACATATTCCAAAGTAGATGCTTACGAGTTGGGGAATGGCTAAAAAATTCTGGCATAGGAATCCGTTCTGTGAGAAATAAATATGAAAACTTCAGAGAAACATGAACTGATCCAGACAGAATTAAGCAGAACCAGTAAAACAATATACACAGTAACTACAACGTAAGTACCAAGAACAATGAAATGTACCTTAAATACTGTTTAATTAAATGACCAAGCTTCAACCTGGAGAAGAGTTGAAAAAAAATGTACTTCTCTCAGTTCTTTGCAAAAGTGAGGGATTTTGAATGTAGAATATTGCATATGATATTAGAAGTAGCAAATGTGTTGATTATTTTTGTTGGACTGTGTTTTTTGTTTTTTCATTCTTTCTTTTGTGTCCTTGTTACAAGGGAAAGTTTGTTGAGAAGAGAAGAAGGAAGGAATATATTAAGTAACAAAGGTTAAAAATAGTTGAAAAATAGACATCAATAAATTTTTTAAAAATCAAAATATTTTGCTGCTCATTATATGAAAGGCATTGTGTTATCAATTCAGTTCAATTCCAAAAGCATTTATTAAGCATCTATGTGTGATGCTTTCAAAGACAGGAAATGAAAACCAGTTCCTTCCCTTAAGAAACATTCATTCAATTAGGGGATAAATATGTAAATAGACAAGTAAATTTCGGCTCTGATGAGGAGGGAGAGAACACTAAAAACTCTGGGGATCAGGAAGGCTTCCTGAAGGAAGTGTTGCCTGACCTTAATCATGAAGGATGCTAAGGATCCTAAGAGGTATGGTGAGGAAGGATTGTATTTCA